>NW_025969111.1:9944-17263 GCF_021869965.1 Rhincodon typus
TCAGAGAGGATTGTTCATCAGACTGGAAGCCTGTGATTAGCGGTGATCCACAGGGATCAGTGCTGGATTTACTTTTGTTTGTCATTTAAATAAATGATTTAGATGAAAGTTACAGAAGGCCAGGGTAGCAAGTTCACGGATGACACTGAGATTATTTGAATCATAGACAGGGAACGTTATCCAAGATCACAAAGAGATCTTGATCAATTGGATGAATGAATCATAAAGATGTACAGTATGGGAATAAATCCTTTGTTCCAACATGTCCATGCTGACCAGGTATCCGAAATTAATCTAGTCCCATTTGCCAGCATTTGGCCTATATTCCTCTGACCCCTTCCAATTTATATACCCATCCAGATACCTTTAAAATGGTGTTTTCACAAGCCTCCAGCACATCATCTGGCAGTTCATTCATATGTTTTTAAAATCTATCCCCTCGCACCTTAAACCTGTCCCTTCTAATTTTTGACTCCTCATACTCTGGGGAAAAGACCCTGACTATTCACCCTATCCATGCCCTTCATGATTTTATAAGCATATATAAGGTGCACATTTTACTCCAATCAACACGAATGGCTGTGCTTTCTGTTATCCCGGGCCTGAACTCTGAAATTCAACACTGATCCTGCTTCCTTGTCGATCAAGTCACAATTCTAGAAAAATTTAACCAACTTGTTCAGATATATTATGAAACACCGCTGTGGGATTTGAATCTAGACTGTTGGGCCCAAAGGTGGAGACATTACCACCACACTGCGATGGTCCCTGAATCTGCAACATTACTCTCCTGTAAATTTGCTCATCAACCTGTTCTGACGTGCTGTGACACACCTCTGCGACTGGCAGGACTTGAATCCAGAACTTTTGGTCCAGAGCTCGTGACATTACCACAGGTTCAGGGATGGGAATCGAATCCAGAGCTCTCGCACCGAGGCATTCTACCCATTACATAAGACTGAAGTCATGCCCAGATTTTGGGTCAAATTTTGTGTGCCAGATTTCAGCTGAGTTTGGATTTATCAAATTCAGGTTAACTTTACTGAATTACACAGGGAAGATTTTTCAGTGTTGAACAAATGCAAGGTACTTGCCTCAACTATAGGATGTTGAGTGCATGTGCTGTGCCATTGAGATAAACTATTAACATCTTTAATTGCTTGTCTATGATTTCCAGCTTAAATGGCTGTTATCTTTAACACTCCCTCTACTGACCCCTTCTCCCACCGCCAACACACCTCCTCCTCCTGGACACCATGCCAAGGCCTCCTACCCTCCCTCGACCTCTTCATCTCCAACTGCCGTCGAGACATCAATCGCCTCAACCTCTCCACCCCTCTCACCCACTCCAACCTCTCCCCCACAGAACATGCAGCCCTACGCTCCCTCTGCTCCAATCCCACCCTCACCATAGAACCCGCAGACAAGGGAGGCGCGATTGTAGTATGGCGCACTGACCTCTACATCGCCGAGGCCAGGGCCAGCTCTCTGACACCTCCTCCTTCCGCCCCCTTGATCATGACCCCACCCCCGACCACCAAAACATCATCTTCCAGACCATCCACAATCTCATCATTTCAGGTGACCCACAGCCTCCAAGCTCATCGTTCCCCAACCCCGCACTGCCCATTTCTATCTCCTTTCCAAAATCCACAAACCTGACTACCCTGGTTGACCCATTGTCTCCGCCTGCTCCTGCCCCACTGAACTTATCTCCACTTATCTCGACTCCATTTTCTCCCCCTTTGTCCAGGAACTCCCCACCTATGCCCGTGACACCACCCACACCCTCCACCTCCTCCAAAACTTCCGATTCCCTGGTCCCCAACACCTCATCTTCACCATGGATGTCCAGTTCCTATATACTTGCATTCCCCATGCAGATGGCCTAAAGGACCTCCGCTTCTTTCTGACCCACAGGCCCGACCAGTCCCCGTCCACTGACGGCCTTGACCGCTTAGCTGAACTTGTCCTCACTCTTAACAACTTCTTCTTCAATTCCTCCCACTTCCTACAGACAAAGCGGGTGGCCATGGGTACCCGCATGGGCCCAAGCTATGCCTGCCTCTTTGTAGGATACGTGGAACAATCCCTCTTCCGAAGCTACACTGGCCCTGTACCCCACCTCTTCCTCTGTTATATTGATGACTGTATCACTGCTGCCTTGTACTCCCACGAGAAGCTCGAACAGATCATCCACTTCACCAACACCTTCCACCCCAACCTTAAGTTTACCTGGACCATCTCTGATACCTCTCTCTCCTTCCTGGACCTCTTTGTTTCCATCTCTGGAAACCACCTGGAAACCGATATCCATTTCAAGCCTACCGACTCCCACAGCTATGTAGAATGCATCTCCTTTCACCCACCTTCCTGCAAAAATTCCATCCCCTATTCCCAATTCCTTCGCCTCCGCTGCATCTGCTCCCGAGATGAGGCATTCCACTCCTGGACATCCCAGATGTCTTCGTTTTTCAAGGGCTGCAACTTCCCCTCCACAGTGGTCGAAAACCCCGTCGACCGGATCTCCTGTGTTTCCCACAACTCATCCCTCACACCCCCTCCCCGCAATAACAACAAAAGTAGAACCCCCTTTTCCTCACGTACCACACCACGAACCTCCGGATGTAACGCATCATCCTCTGGCACTTCCGCCACCTGCAATCTGACCCCACTACCAAAGACATTTTTCCCTCCCCACCCTTATCTGCCTTCCGGAGGGACCACTCTATCCGTGACTCCCTTGTCCGCTCCACACTCCCCACCAGCCTCACCACCCCCAGCACTTTTCCCTGCAACCGCAGGAAGTGCTGCACATGCCCCTACACATTCCAGGCCCCAAGAAAACCTTCCACATCAAACAGATGTTCACCTGTACATCTGCTAAAGTGTTATATTGTATCCGCTGTTCCTGATGTGGCCTCCTCTACATTGGGGAAACCAAGCGGGGGCTCGGAGACCGCTTTGTGGAACACCTACACTCGGTTCGCGATGAACGACTGCACCTCCCAGTCGCGAGCCACTTCAACTCCCCCTCCCACTCCTTGGATGACATGTCCATCCTGGGCCTCCTCCAGTGCCACAACGATGCCACCCGAAGGCTGCAGGAACAGCACCTCATATTTTGCTTGGGAACCCTGCAGCCCAATGGTATCAATTTCAGAAGGTTCAAAATCTCCCCGCCCCCAAGTGCATCCCAAAACCAGCCCAGCTCGTCCCCGCCTCCCTAACCTGTCCGTCCTTTCTCCCACCTATCCACTCCTCCCACCTCAAACCCCACCCCCAAATCCTACCTACCAGCCTCATCCCCGTCTCCTTGACCTGTCCGTCTTCCCTTGACTGACCAACATCCACCTTAACTCCCCACCTACACTCATCTTTACTGGCTCCATCCCTGCCTCCTTGACCTGTCCGTCTCCTCTCCACCTATCTGCTCCTTTATCCATCTTCCATCCGCCTCCGCCTCGTGCTCTCTATTTATTCCAGAATCCCCCTCCCCTCCCCGATTTCTGAAGAAGGGTCCAGACCCGAAATGTCAGCTTTCCTGCTCCTCTGATGCTGCTTGGCCTGCTGTGTTGATCCAGCTCCATACCTTGTTATCTCAGATTCTCCAGCATCGGCAGTTCCTACTATATCTGTAGACTGCAATGTTAGGGAAAGAAATTCTGCAGACATATTCTGCATTATGAAGAATCTCGATTAGACATTACTGAACACCAGACACGACAAAAGAGCATAATTTCCAACCCCAAAAGATCGTATTGCAGATCACTATTTCCCGCCCCTAACGTGTAACTGCCCTCCTTCTAAAACTATTAAATGTTACAAGGCAACATATTATATTCTAGGAACAAAAACAAAGTTGCTGGAAAAGCTCAGCAAGTCTGGCAGCATATGTGAAGGAAAAAACAGAGTTAATGTTTGGGGTCCAGTGACCCTTACTCAGAAGTGATGGCAGCTGGGAAAATGTCAGTTTATATGCCGAAAATAAGGAGGTGGGTGGGGTAGAGAATAAACGATACGATAGGGCCCAAAGAGAAAAAAAGCATTTGGACAGACAAAGGAGTTGATAATGATCAGGCTGGGAGGGTGAACAGTTGTTAATAGGGACTGTTTTTGACTAACAACAGCGGGTGTGTAATGGCAGGCTGTGTGGTAACAAGGACTGGTGTGTGGGGTGGGGGCTGGGACATGGGAGACTTTAGGCCTTAAAATTATTGAACTCAATATTGAGTCCGGCGGGCTGTAGGGTCCCCAAGTGGAAAATGAATTATTTTTCCTCCAGCTTGCGTTGGGTTTCGCTGGAACACTGCAGCAAGCGAAAGAGAGAGATGTTGGCCAGGGAGCAGGATGGTGCGTTAAAGTGGCAGGCAACAGGTAGTTCAGGGTCTTTTCTGTGAGCAGAACATAGATGTTCTACAAAGCAGTCGCCAAGTCTACACTTCGTTTCCCTAATGTAGAGGAGACCACGTTGTGAGCAGCGAATGCAGTAGACTAGATTCTGGGAAGTGCAGGTGAAGTCTTGCTTCACCTGGAAGGTATGTTTGTGTCCTTGGATACTGGGGAGGGAGGAGGTAAATGGCCAGGTGTTGCATCTTCGCCAGTTACAGGGGAAGGTGCCCTAGGGCTGTGGGGAGGTGTTGGGGGTGAAGGAATTGTGGACCAGAGTGTCACAGAGGGAATGGTCCCTGCAGAAGGCAGACAAGGGAGGGGAGGGGAATAGGTGTCTGGTGGTGGCATCTCGCTGAAGGTGGCGGAAATGGCATCTGATGATCTTCTGGATGTGGATGCTGGTGGGATGGTCGGTGAGGATAAGGGGAACCCTATCCCTGTTGCGGGAGGGAAGAGAAGGGGTGAGGGCAGGAAGTGCGGGAGATGGGTCGGACCTGGTTGAGGGCCCTGTCGACAACAGAGCTGGGGAATCCTCGGTTGAGGAAGAAGGTGGACATGTCGGACGCTCTTTTGTCAAAGTTGGCCTCATCTGAACAAATGCGATGGAGACGGAGGAACTGAGAGAATGGGATGGAGTCTTTACAGGAAGTGGGATGTGAGGATGTATAGTCCAGGTAGCTGTGGGAGTCTGTGGATTTGTAATGGATATTATTGGCCAGTCTATCCCCAGAAATGAAATCACAAACGTTGAAGAACGAAAGGGAGGGGTCAGAGATAGACCAGGTGAAAGTGAGGGCAGGGTGGAACTTGGAAGCAAAATATTTGAAGTTTTCCAATTCCAGATGAGAGAGAGAACCAGTACTGATGATATCATTGATGCCTTGGAGAAAGCTTTGTGGGTGGGGGCGAGAATAGGACTGGAAAAAGGAATGTTCCACGTACCCCATGAAGAGACAGGCATAACTAGGGCCCATCCGGGTACCCATGGCAACCCCTCTTACCTGAAGAAAATGAGTCTCCTCACCACTGGCTGGTCTGCAATCCACCAGCCCCCTGTTCCTGCCCGCACAAGGCAAACCAAGCTCAGCATCTTTGGGAAAATAAAGACTGGAGTTTGTCGGCCTTCTGGAAATGGGACGGTCTTTCAAAACAGGTCAGGGTTGTGTGGGGGAGTGGGAATATCACTCATTGGGCTGTGGTGTGGCAGATTGTGTTTAATTTGCATAAATGTGAGACATTGCTTTTGGTAAAACAAACAAGGGCAGGACTTATACAATTTAAATTAGGACTTTTGGTAGTGTTGCAGAACAGAGGCTAGGCCATCAGGTATAATTGTTTGAAGTTGGTGCCACATATAGACAGGGTGGTTAAGAAGGCATTTAGTTCGCTACCTTCTTTGCTCAGACCTTTGAATTTAGGAGTTGGGATGTCATTTTCATGTTGTACAGGATGTAGGTGAGGCATCTTCTGAAGTACTGTGTCCAGTTCTGGTCGCACTGTTTTCGGAAGGATAATGTTAATCTGGAGAGGGTTCAGCAGAGATTTACCGGGATGTTGCTGGGAATGGATGGTTTGAGTTATAAGGAGAGGCTGGATAGGCTGGGACTTTTCTCAGTTGTGCGTAGGAGGTTGAGGAGTGACCTGATTGAGGTTTATAAATCATGAGGGGTACAGAAAAATTGAATGTCAGTTATCTTTTCTTGGAGGTGGAGGATTTCAAGACTATGGGGATATTTTAATTTTTGAGGAGCAAACATTTTAAAAAAGATATGAGGGGCAATTATTTTACAGAGAGTTGTTCTTGTATGGAACGAACTTCCAGACAAAGTGGTGGTAGTGAGTACAGTTACAACATTTAAAAGACATTTAGATAAGTACATGAAGAAGAAATCAGTTTGGATGGTGTTGTGAGCTGCTTCCCTCCCAGTCCCTCTCTGAATAAATCCCGGATGGTTCTCATCCTCTGCTGCTGCCTGTGCAGTGGCGTGTGGAGACCAGCAGAGGGTGGCATTGCATCACTTCAAACAGCACAGAGACTGCCAGACCTGCCCCACACAGAGACACACAGATACACACACAAATACACCGATATTTACACAAATAAGGGGAGCCTATCAGGATTTCTCTGGCTCTGTGGTTTGTCAATATTTCATTCATTCCATCTGGTGTGTGTCAGGATTTCTGTTATTCCGTGGACAGCATTTCATTATTTGAGTCTCTCCATGAGAGTATATCACTATTTCCTCACTCCAGTGAGTGTGACAGTATTTCAGTTGTTCCATGGGAACTGTGACTCTATGAGATTTTCAATGTTTGATTGTTGAAGGTGTAAGGACAAGTTGGGAGACTAGTAAGTATTACAGATTAGTTTCAGTATCTGAGCTGTCTGAAGGAGGAGGTGTAGGAGGGACACTCCGTGCTCCCTTCCTGGGAGCTGGTGGAGACGATGTGTTGTGAGCCCACCCTCCTGCCCACCGAGACCGTGGTGATTCCATTTGTACCGGCTTGATACAAAAGGGAGATGGCATCAGGGACACGGTTTCTAAGCTGTGCCAGGTGGAAATAGAACTGACAGTGGGTTTAAAGTGAGAATTACCTTTCACTGAACATTGCTCCTTACTCGGTTGGTGGGACGTGTATCTTTTGGAATCTCCACACGGGTCGTCCTGGTGCTCTCCGGCTCATTCCAGGGTCCTCCCCACGCGGTGGAGGAAGGTGGGTGAGGGAACTGATGTGGGGAGCACCACCGCCCTGCTTGGCCCTTTCTGTCCTATTCCAGGCTGTTTCTCCTGGAATGAGGGAAAGGGAGGGAGGGAATGAAGGTGAATGTGCGTGGCCCTGCTGTTAGTGATGGTGTAGGTGAGGGGGAAGCGGTAAGGTATCCGGATTGAATCAGTCGACAGTGTTGGATCCATGCAGTGTTTTCA
>NW_025969112.1:0-15555 GCF_021869965.1 Rhincodon typus
GGTGGCCCATGACAAGGGCAAGAAACCAATGGGGTCATAATGCAGTTCATATCAATTCATATTTCTGCCCCACTTCAATGGGACTGAACAGTCAATAGTTCCCATTGTTACAGAAAGTTACAGACAGGGTGCGTGCTGTTTCTCTGCTGCTTCTCCTCTTTCATTGCTTTGATATTGTCTATGCTTTGCAGTTTCCAGGACACTGCCACAAACAATGACATTTGTATTTCAATTCCCTTTTGTTTTCCAGTGAATCTTGCTCTCCATGGCATCACCCAAGGTAGGAGGCATTTGCAAGTTTCTTGGATAATCATTTGGAAACCTGAATTCTTGCTGTGCACATCTCTTAAGCGACTTTTTTTCCAAACATGAGACAAATGGGACTTGATCCAGCCTTTCCAGTCCAAAGTTAAAGATATCCTGTCAAAGACTGGGCACTAGAATCATCTCCAACTTTTCTCCTGCGCGAGTACCCTATCAGTTACAGTGAGGACCAATAACCATTTTCATTGAATTGGTCACATTGTACAGAGTCCATTCAGTAAACCTGTAACAAAGATTAACTCCACTACAATACTTTCAAATGACTGTGAGATTTAAAACAGGTTGTTTGAGAAAACACAGAGTTGTGATCATTTTGGAAGGGAGAACAGAAGAAGAGTATTATTAAAATAGAGAGAAACTGCAGAGAGCTGCAACACAAAGGAACTTGGGGGCGGGAGATGAGTGTGCATGAAACACAGAAAGCTAGCACATGGGTGATGGCAGGTAATCAGGAAGGGCAAAGGAAAAGTTTGCCCTTATTTCAAGGGGGTTGGAATATAAGAGTATGGAAGTCTTACTCAACTGTACACGGTACGATGGAGACCACATCTGGAGCACTATGAGCAGTTTTGCTCCTCTTATCTAAGAAAAGGTATCATTTCATTGGAGGCAATCCAGAGAAGGTTCACTAGGACGATCCCTGGGATGGAGGTTGTATTCTACTCACTGGAGTTTAGAGGAATAAGACGAGATCTCATTGAAATGCATAGGGGCTTGACAGGGTCAATGCTTTTAGGATGTCTCACCCTCATGGAAGAGTCTAGGACCAGAGGGCACAGTCTCAGAATAAAGGGGCACCAGCTGAAGACTGAGATGAGGAGGGATTTCTTCTGTCAGAGAGTTGTGAGTCTTTGGAACTCCTTGCCCAAGGGATAGGGCAGGAAAGTGGATGTGACGAATGTGGGATTCAGTTGGACGACAGAGCAGCCTCGAGTGTCCAAATGGCCTGCTCCCATTCTCATGGTCTTATGGTCTTAAATACGAGTAGGAAGGCAGTGTCAATGATGGATGAGCTCATAGATAAGATTAGTCAGACAGTAAAGTGAAGGTTTTAACAGAATTGCTACGTTTCATTTACTGAAAAGGTTTGGGAAGCTAAAGGTAAAGTGCCACATTTCAAATCCACCAGCAAAATTCCAAGTTATGGCACTGACAAGTAATGGCAGTGAGTGTTTGCACAATATGTTTGAGAACAACAATGTGGGAAATAGACAGTCCTGTCTCTTTTTTGATGGACGTCAGCATTAAATGGTCATGACGTGGATGTGCCGGTGTTGGACTCGGATGGACAAAGTCAGAAATCACATGACACCAGGTTATAGTCCAACAGGTTTATTTGAAAACACAAGCTTTTGGAGCCTCAGTCCTTCTTCAGGTGTTAGTGACAGAGTTAGTATCAGACACAGAATTTATAAGTAAAAGATCATAGGTTCACACCATTGATGAGGATGTACTAAACAAACTTAGATGCTGTGAAATCTCTAATCAGTTCAAAGGTTTTAATTGATCAATATGTATATGTAAATCCCTGAATTCCTTTCAAGTCACAGTCCTGACAGAACTAAAGGTTTTATCAGTGTAAAGAAGAGGTGACATTTTAGGTCAGATGGTCAGATAATGCATTTTAGGTGTGAGACCTTGTTTAGAATCTGTTTGTGTTTTTGGAGTCAGACTGGTTTTGTTTCTAAAGTAGGAATTTATTAAATGCCATATTGACTGACTGGCAATAAATTGTGGGTCTTTGAACAAAATAAAATGTATCTGCAAATATAAATTCAACCCATAGATTCGTGTGTGTGTGTGAGAGAGAAAGAGAACCCATATAATAAATATTAATGGACATTATCTTCAGTTCTGGTCTTCAGTTCTGTCATGACAGACCAGAACACTTGGAAATGTAACAAACAATGAGGAGAGTGAAGGAGGAGAACAGAGGGGAATATGAATAGTTTATAACGGGCAGGCGCATGACGCATGAAATTTAATTCACTCGTGGAAGTGATTGTCACTGGCTGCCCCCTTGAGAAGGTGGTGGTGAGCTGCCTCTTGAACCGCTGCAGTCTGTGTGCTGTAGGTAGACCCACAATGCCGTTAGGGAGGGAATTCCCGGATTATGACCCCAGCGACACTGTAGGAAACACTGATATATTTCCAAGTTGGGATGGTGAGTGACTCGGAGGGGAACTTGCAGGGGATGGTATTCCTACGTGGCTGCTGCCCTTGTCCGACTAGAAGGATGTGGCTGTAGGTATGGAAGGTGCTGCCTGAGAATCTTTGGTGAATTTCCAAAGTGCATTTTGTAGACGGTACACACTGCTGCTACTGAGCATTGGTGGTGGAGGGAATGGATGTTTGTGGATCTGGTGCCAATCAGGCAGGGGCTGATTTGACCCTGGATTGTGTTGCGCTTCTCAAATGTTTTTGGAGCTGCATCCATCCAGGCAAGTGGAGAGCATTCCAGCACACTCCTGATTTGTGCCTTGTTGATGGTGGACAGGTTTGTGATGGGTGTGTGGGGATGCGGGAGAATCAGTAATGTTAATGCCATTGTACGTCAAGGGTTGTTGGTTAGATTCTCTCTGATTGGAGATCACCGCTGCCTGGTAATAGAGCAACACTTTGCATGAGGTGGGGGAGGTCTTCTGGAGAACACAGAGGAATAAAATTGGAAGTTTTCTACTCTGAGGTCGTCAGATCAAAGTGAGATGAAACCGAAGTGTTGGGTATTACAGAAAAGGTTTCACACTGCATTCAAGCTGACTCTATTAAGGCTAAACATAATCGGTGCAGTTAACTTTTTCCGATCAGGAGATCTATTTATACCTGTCAGTGATTGGTCCTTCCTAAAAAGAAACAAAGCTGGTTAAATGGTTGACATCACAAAGAAACTTCAAGAAACCCAGGGTTAGGTGTCACCAAAATTTATCGCGTTCAAACCATCGTTCGGTCAGTAGCCCAACTCGAAGCAGAGCTCTGTATACTGTGACACTGAGGCCGAGCTGCACATTGTGTTCATCGCAGTGAGAAGTTAAAAAGATACAGTTAATGGATCCTCAACCTTCCTGCTTCTCTCTCTTTCTTCAGGTTTTGGAAGGCACCAGCTTTACGTATATCCCCCAAGCGGGCTTGTAAAAGAAGGAGAAACTTTAAAATTGCAATGTGGGACAGATAAGGGACGAGCTGCTTCTTGGTACAAAAAATAGTGTGAAAGTCACTAAGACACAGAGTAATGTTTATGAAATGCTTGTGAACAGTGAAACTGGTGGGCCTTACTCCTGCAGCACAGCTTCCTCAAAGTAGCGGAGTGAAACCGTGCAACTTGTCGTCATTACTAAGTGTGCTTTAAAAAAATCATTCACAGAATGAGGGCGTTGCTGGCTCAGCCAGCATTTATTGCCAGAGGACAGTTAAGAGTCAACCAGATTGCTGTGGGTTTGGAATCACATGTAATCCAGTTTGACTTTGATTTACACAGGAAACTCCATATGTAAGTTGAGTACACATCGATTTAACGGTTTTCCTGACCTCCCAGACCAGTTTCAGCCAAACATTCTTCTTGCAGCATGAGTCACTTACCTACAGTTGGGCACCTGAACTGGGAGTTAGTAATTTCTCATGAGGAGAGGTTGAGTCACTTGGGCCTGTACTCATTGGAGTTTAGAAAAATGAGAGGCAACCTTATTGAAGATCCTTAGAGGGACTTGACAGGGGAGATGCGGAGAGAGGTTATTTCGCCTTGTGTGGGACAGTCTGGGACCAGAGGGGCATCATCGTAGAATAAGGGAGAGGGGAGTTGCACAATGAAGTTGCAGATGAAGAATTTCTTCACTCTGAGGGGCAGTGAATCTGTGAACTTATTTTTATCGCAGAGAGCTGTCGAGGCTAGGCCATTCACGCCCACCAACCTCTTGGTGAAAAGTCCTGAAATCCCCATCTAAACCTCCCGCTGTTCACATAAAATGATGTCTCCCTTGTTATTGACCCTTCAACTAAGGGGAACAGCTGCTTCCTATCCCCCTGTCTATGCTCCTCATAACTTTACACACCTCCATAATGTTCCCCCTCAACCTTCTCTGGTCCAAAGACAACAACTGAAGCTTATGCAGCCTCCCTCTGAAACTGAAATGCTCCATCCCAGACAACATCCTGGTGAAACTCCTGTGCACCCCCTCCAATCCAAACGCATCCTTCCTATAGTGCAGACACTGGAACGCATACAGTGCTCCAGCTGTGGCCTTACCAAAGCCCTGTCCAGCTCCGACATTACCTCCCCGCTTTTATAATCGATACCATTGATCTTTCAACTGCAATTTGTTGAATTCCAATATGATTCTGTGTCCAGCTTTTGTCACATATCTTTTGCAGTATCTGATGGAACTCTAACTCTGGAAGCCAAGCCGCAACATGCTCTGAGAGGTGAGAAGATTGTAATGAACTGTCGGACCCCATTCCGGACCTTGAGAGGACATAATCTGTTCCTATTGTATCGGAATAATTGGTATATGCAAAAAACTAAAGATGGTTCATTCACCATAAAAAGTGCAAAGCAGTCAGACGAAGCATCTTATCAATGTAAATTCAGAATTGGCTACAGAGAGTGGGCTTCGAACAACCTAAGCATCACAGTATCAGGTTGGTCATTACTTTGTCTAGTTAGTGCTGGTGAATGTTTTGATGATTCTATGCCACGTCTGTCTCAGCTGCTGTTGACAAGACTCTCCCAGCAATGGAGATTTGAGGATAGGAGCAGGGGTGCTTTGTCATCAATGACCTTCCCTCCATCGCAAGGTTAGAAGTGGGGATGTTCACTGATGATTGCACAATGTTCAGCACCATTCATCACTCCTCAGGTACTGATGCAGTCCTTGTTCAAATGCAACGGCGTCTGGACAATATTGAGGCTTGGGCTGGCTAATGGCAAGTAACATTTGTGCCACACAAATGGTAGGTAATGACCAATAAGAGACAATCTAACCATGGGCCCTTGACAATCAATTGTGTTAAGATCACCGAATCTCCCCACTATCAACATCTTGCAGATTATCATTGAGGGAGAGTCTATCCTTAGCCCCCTTGACATTCAATGGTGTTACCACCACTGAATCCCCCACTATCAACATCCTGGAGTTTTTTGGAGAAACTCAACTGGACTTGTCACATACACACGGTGGTTACCAGAGCAGGTCAGAGGCTGTGAATTCTGTTGTGAGTAACTCACCTCCGATTCTCCAAAGCCTGTCCACCATCTACTAAGCACAAGTCAGGAGTGTGATGGAATGTTCTTCGAGAAGATAGAACACCATCCAGGGACAAAGCAGACTCCACTTGATTGGCAGAACATCCACAAACATGCACTCCCTCCGCCACCAACGTTCAATAGCAGCAGTGTGTACTATCTCCAAGATGCACTGCAGAAATTCACTAAAGATCCTCAGACTGCACCTTCCAAACCCATGGCCACTTCAAACTGGAAGAACAAGGGCAGCAGATACATGTGAGCACCACTCCCTGCAGCCTCCGCTCCAAGCCACTCACTATCCTGAGTTGGAAATACATCAATGTTCAGTGTTGCCAGGTCAATATCCTGCAATTCCCTCCCTAAGGTTCGTGTGGGTCTACTTACAGCAGATGGATTGCTGCGGTTCTAGAACCTTCTCGATGGTGCAATCAGGAACAGACAATTAGATGGTGGCCAGTCATGTATGAAGAGAGATTGGTGAGGATTATATTCACTGGAGTTGAGAACAATGAGGAGGAGATCTGATTGAAAACTTTAACATTTTAACAAGAGATATTAACTTAATATTTTGTGTCAGTTTTTATTATTGAGAAAGAAATGGAGTTAGAGAACGCAGCGAAATAAATATTGATGTTTTGAAAACAATACACGAGAGAAGCATCTTGAGATCTTAGAAAGCAGAAAGAAAGATAAATTGCGAAGACCTAATCATAAGTATCCCAGGACATTGTGGGAAGTTAGGGAGGAAATTATGGGGCCCTTAGCAGTAATATCTGTATCATGTGTAAACACGGTGAAGTACTGGAGGATTAGAGGGTGGCTAATGTTGTGCCGTTGTTAATGAAAGGCTGTAAGGAGAAGCCTGGAAATGATAGACCTGTGAGTCTGACATTGGTGCCGGGTAAGTTGCTGGAGGTGATTGTGAAAGATTGGATTTCGATGCATTTGAAAAGGCAAGGATTGATTAGGGAGATTCAGCATGATACTGTGCGAGGAAAATGATGTCTCAAAAAACTTGATTGGGTTTTTTACTGAAATAACCAAAAAGATTGATGAGGGCAGAGTGGTAGACATTATTTAATTAGACCTTAGTAAAACCTTTGACAAAGTTCCACTTGGTAGACTAATTAGTAAAGTTAGATCACATGGGATTCAGGGAGAGTTGGCCAATTGGATACAAAATTGGCTGAATGGTAGGAGACAGAGAGTAATGATGGAGACTTGTCTTTCAGACTGGAGGCCTGTTTGTCACTTACATAAATGTTTTGGATGAGAATATTGGAGGCATGGCTAGTAGGTTTGCAAATGACACTAAAGTTGGTGGTACAGTGAACACACATCTAAGAATAAAAAGAGACCTTGATAAATTATATCAATGGCCTCAGGAGTGACAAATGGAGTTTAATTTGGATAAATGTGAGGTATTGCATTTTGGTAAAATAAACAAGGACAGGGCTTATGAAATTTATGGTACAGCACTGGGTAGTGTTGTAAAACATAGACGCCCAGGGGTTCGGGGACATAATTCTTTGAAATTTGTGTCACAGGTAAACAGGGACGTTAAGAAGATGTTTAGCACCCTTGCTTTCATTGCTCAGTCCTTTTGAGTTGGGAAGTCATGCTGAGGTTGTACAGGATGGTGGTGAGGCCTCTTCTGGAATACTGTGTGCAGTTCTGGTCACCATGTTACAGGAAGGATATTGTTAAACCAGAGAGGGTTCTGAAAAGATTTACCAGTATGTTGCTGGGAGTGGAGGGTTTGAGATATAAAAATAGATTGGAAAGACTGAGACTTTGTTCATTGGAGCAAAGGAGGTCGAGGTGTGACTTTACAGAGGTTTATAAAATGTTGTGGGGCATAGATAAAGTGAATTAAAGGGTCTTTTCCCTTGGGTGGGGGTGTTCAAAACAAGAGGGCATATTTTTAGTGTGACAGGAGAAAGATCTGAAAGGTTTATTTGGAAATATTGGGGATAGGTACTTGAAAATCCATTGCAGAAACAATAGGATGGCAAATGTGTTCAGAGCAGTTACCCGTGTAATGAAAGCCTATGGTAAGCTGTAATGATGCAACTTTGCTTTCAATCATAGATGGAAGTGTGGCTTTCCATGTTGTCCCAGTTTCACCTTTAGAAGGAGAGACACTGGAACTGAATTGTCGGTACAGATACAAAATTTGGTGGATGAGGGAATTTACCTTTTGTAAAAAAGACCAGATAATACATTCAGTGAAGTCCGCACGACAGGAATCTTCATACAGCATTAAAGTAACCAGCACTGATGACAGTGGATTGTACAATTGCAACATTAATGAGCAGACATCACGAACTGTTGATGTTTGGGTTCAAGGTACGTACCTGATGTTACAATCTATGGTGGACAATGTAAATATTTCTCTGGATTGCTGATTAAAACACTGGAGACATTCTGAGTCATGCAACACAGAAGAGTTCCTTTGGCCCATTGGGTCTGTACTGCCAAAGAAAAACTAAATCTAAACTAGCCCCATTTTCCTGCACTAGGCCCCAGGACCTTGAATGTTAGGACATTTCAAATGCTCATCCAAGTACACTTTGAAGGTTGTGAGTTTTCCCACCTCAACTGCCCTCCCAGGCAGTGCATTCCAATCCTCACCACCCTCTGGGTGAAACAATCCTCAAATCCCCCTCTGAACCTTCTGCCTTCCAGTTTAAAATGATGCCTCCCTTGTTATTGAACCTTTGACTAAGAGGAACAGCTGTTCCGTACCCCCTGCCCATGCCCCTCATAACCTTACACACCTCTATCAGGTTCCCCCTCAGCCTTCTCTGCCCCCGACAAAACAACCCAGGCTTATTCACTCTCTAGTCATCACTTCCCACCCCCTTTGAGAGAAGCCATTCCTCCTCATCTCAATTTTGAATCTGTCTCACCCCCTTATCCTGAAACAATGACGTTCTAGGTTGTCCCACATGAGGAAATATCCTCTCTCTTCTCCTTTGTCAATCTTCTCCCACCACCCCAACTTTAACGGTTTATCTGTAATGGAAAAGGTAGAAAAGTCACCACGGTCCCACTCTCTCATTAATCAGACAGAAGACTGGGTGATTGTTTAATCTGAGGATCACCACACATCAGGAGAGGGGAGAGCCTGAGATGGAGAGTCCTTCATGGCAATATCAGCCAGTGGGGGAATTTAACCCACACTGTTGGTGTCGCTCTGCATCACAGACCAGCTGTCCAGCCAACTGAACTAGACAACAAACAGCCACACAATCTCCTCTTATCCTTCCAAAGCCTGATCAACCTGCTCAGTCTCTCCTCATAAGACAAGCCTTAGTCTCTGATGGGATCTAGGGAAGTTGCAATCTGTTGACATGGCCTCTGTCTCTGGTTGTGATACATCATCACTAAATAGAATCATCGAGGCATTCAGCTTGGAAACAGCTCTTCAGCCCAACTCAATCATGCTGACCAGGTTTCCTAAACTAAACTAGCCCCATTTGCTTGTGCTTGGCACATGTCCCTAGAAACTGTTCTTATCCATATACCTCTCCAAATGTCTTTTAAATGTTGCAATTGTACCAGCCTCCACCACATCGTCTGGCAGCTCATTCAATCCATGCATCGCCCTCTGTGTGAAAAGGTTGCTCCTCAGGGTTCCTTTTAAATCCTTCCCCTCTCAGTTTAAACCCATGCCTACTAGGTTTGGACTCCCCTACCCTTGGCTATTCATGTTATCTATGTTGCTCATGATTTTATGAAACTCTATCTGTCAAGGGATGAAGAGAAATAGCACTTGGGGTGAATGGGATCAAAGGTTATGGGGACAAAGCAGGAATAGGCTGTTGTGTTGGATGACCAGCCATAATCATGAAGAATGGTGGAGCAGGCTAAACGGGCTAAATGGCCTCCTCCTGCTGCAATGTTCTATGTTTCTATATCACCCCTCAGCCTCCGAAGCTCCAGAGAAAAACGTTCCAGTCTGACCAGCCTCTCATTATAACTCAGGCCCTCCAGTCTCGATAACATCCTTGTCAATCTTTTTTGCACCTTTCCAGTTTTATAACACGATATGTCTTATCATTATGCGATCACGGTGGCCCCTCTCTCTCGTGTTCTGCAATTTAAGAAATGTGCAGAGGCAACTGAAGAGGTGCTGAAAACATTCCCAAGACCCTGCCTGGAGTTATGTTGATCAGTTGGGGAAATAAAAACTGTGGCTGCTCTCTGTTTAGTTGAGGTGAAGATTGCGATGGGGTTTGAGGCTGGTATTTTACATCATAAGGAGTATGGGCTGAGGACAAAGGTAAGGAATCTGTCCTCATTTGAGGAGAGTGAGTGAACCAGACCACAAACTTTCAAGGTGGATCGACTAGTGTAGCAAAGGAGATATGAGGAATTTTAATTTTGTGGTTCAGATAACGAAGACAAATCTCAGTGTTTTATGGACAAAGACATGATGGAAACCTTCATAAGAAAGGAGAACATTGCATTTGAGGCATCACATGGCTGCAGACTCCAGCCACATACCAGAAGTGTGATGGCCTAGCAGTGTTACCATTGGGCTATTAATCCAGAGACTCGGAATGTTCTTGGGATTTGGGTTCAAATCCTGCTGTGGAAGTTGCCTTTGAAAGGCACTAAAGGTTTACAAGGATGTTATTGAGAATGGGGTTTAAGTTATATGGATAGGCTGCGACTTTTTTCCCTGGAACATAGGAGGCTGAGGGCAGATGTTGTAGAGCTTTATAAAATTGCAAGGGGCATGGATAATGTGAACAGCCAATGTCTTTTTCCCAGGGTAGGAGAATTCAAAACTGGAGGGCGTAAGTTGAATGTGAGAGGGGAAGGTTTAAAAAGGATCTAAGGGGCAACTTTTTCACACAGAGGGTGATGTGTATATGGAATGAGCAGCCAGAGGAAGTGGTGGACATGGATACAATTATAGCATTAAAAAGACATTTGGACAGGTACATGGATAAGAAATGTTTAGAGGGCTACAGGTAAATGCTGGCAAATGGGACTGGATCAGTTTAGGAAGCCTGGTCGGAATGGATGAGTTGGGCCTAAGGGCCTGTTTCCGTGCTGTGTAACTCTATGGTTCTATGAATTTGTGACATCAAAACAGAATTTGAAAATTGGAAAGCAAGAGAAAGGTAAAAATTTTCTTTGTCATTAAATTCTCACATTCTTTACCCCTCATCACCGTTGTGTCTTTCGCTCTGTGATTATAACAGTTGATTGATGAGCCCCGATTGTGTATTACATTCCAGAACGCTTTGCCGAGCCCGTACTGAGTGTGGAGCCGGCGGCTCAAGTATTTGAGGGGCTCCAGGTCACATTAATGTGCATTGCTCAGACAGCGCGGCCCTCCATCCGGCTTCGCTACACATTTTACAGAGATGGCAGCGCCCTGGAGGCAGTGCTGGATGATGGCGGTGTGTACACCATCAACGCAGCAGCTGCAGATGTTTCCGGGATTTATGCCTGCGAAGCGATCGAGACAAATTATGGTCTGCGGAAGAGGAGCGACAATACTCACCTTTCCATTAAAGGTAACTATCTGTCATTATTGCAAAATCCTCAACACAAATTAAAGGCCTTTCAGCCCATTGAGTCAGAAACAGCCACCTCTTTATTCTCTAATCCCCATTTTCCCAGCACTTGGCCCCGTAGCCTTGGCATCCTGAGTGAGTATCTAAATCTTTCTTCAATGTGATGAGGATTTCTGCCTCTCCCACCCTTACAGGCGGTGAGTTCTAGATCCTGTGAGTGAAAATGTTTTTCTTTCCATCCCCTCTAAACCTCCTGCCCCTCATCTTTAATCAATACACCCACCACCCAGGTCATTGGTCCCTCCACCAAAGTTGGAAAGGTTTCTTCTTGTCTACCCTATCTATGTCTCTCATCATTTTATCCATCTCAATCATAACCCCCTCTCTCAATCTCCCCTGCTCTAAGGAGGACAATCCCAGTCTGTTCAATCTTTCTCCATCGCTGATACTCTCCAGCCCTCAAGGCAGCCTCCTGATACATCTCCCTCTGCACCCTCTCCCAGTGCTAACACATCCCTCCAATAATGTAGAGAATGGGTGAACCAGACACAACACTCTCACTGTGGTTGCGCGTTTTCATTCCAAGTGCAATCGCGGTCATCACCAAATCTGAGCTCGAGCTGACACGATGCTAAAAGCCTTGATTGGCCTTGAAGGATTGTTAGGAGTCTCCCGCGCTGACCCAGTCTCAGGATTTTCTTGCTGTCATTCTGATCACTGAGCTTTTCCAAGCCCAGACACTCTACAGCTGAAATGGAAACATGTCCTTCTGCTTTCCAGAGGCGTTCACTGTCCCTAAGCTGACCGTGCATCCTGAGGGACAGCTAGTTGATGGCCAATGGTTTAAGCTGGTGTGCTCGGTTGAAGAGAATCTCTCCGAAGCTTCCTTGCGGTATGGCTTTTACAGAAATGGGATCCCTCTCCAGTCTCTGTCCAACCACAGTGAATACATCTCTGGGTCAGCTCGTCCGGCCGACTCAGGTACTTACCATTGCGAAGTCACGGGCGGTAAGGTGCGGAAACACAGTAATCAGCTCCATTTGTCCATCAGGGGTGAGTACCGTTTATTGTTGTTTCCTTTTTAACCGTTAAAGATTCAAAATGGAGACAAATTAACATCACTCCCCACATCTCACAGCCATATATTGGAGCAATAGAGACAAACAACACAGGGTAATTGGTAGGCCATTTAGGACTAAGATGAGGAGAAATGTCTTCATCCAGAGATTGTGAAGCCTTGGGATTCACTGCTCCAGAAAATTATGGAAATATATAAATGGGAGGAGGGCATTTGGCCCTTCCACCCTGCTCCGTCCATTCATTGGAATCATGACTGATTATCTGAGACAGTCCACTGCCCCCACCTCCCCCTCTGTTCCTTTAGCCCCTGAGAACTCTATCCAATCCCTTCCTGAACAACATTCAATGTTCTGGCCCTGACCACTTTCTGTGACAGAGAATTCCACAGTCTTCCCACTTTCCGGGTGAAGACATTTGTCCCCATCTCAGTCCTACACTGTCTCCTTTAGACTATGAGCACACAGCCCTAAGCTGCCCTCTGTATAATTAGGGATGGGCAATAAACCCTGGACTACTCACACATCCAATGACTGAACAGAAAAAAAAAAGGATATGAGAATGGATGTGACTGTGATGAAGTTCAATGTTGCATTTGCAATTAACTCTGCCAAGCAAAGGGACCTAACATTTGTCTATATTTGCAGGAATTCCAGTGTCAAAACCAGAACTAATAATTCAACCCAAAAAGGAACTAATTGAAGGAGATGCGGGATCCTTAATCTGTTCAGTCTCCAATGGTTCTCTGCCAATTTATTACCAATTCTACAAGGCGTCAAGTGTGGAATTATACTGGGAGATTTCCAACAGTACCAAGTATGTTTACAACATTGAAGCCATCAGCAGAAGGGACAAAGGGCTTTACCATTGCTCGGTGAAAAATGAGATAACAGGCCCTTTGTGCAGTGAAGATGTAGAGATCACAGTGATAGGTGAGTTCAGAAGGACTCTCTCCCAAAGAGTAACTGAACCATTGGCTCAGGGACTACTGCTGGTGGGATCAGCTCAAAGTTGGTGCTTCATCCTTGAAGACCAAACTTTGGATTAACGTGACACAGCCTTGGATAGTAGTGATAGAGGTGTCCAGCATGGGAACAGGCCCTTTGGCCCAACTCATCCATGCTGACCAAGTTTCCCATAAGTCCCATTTGCCTGCGTTCAGAAATGAGTTGAAGAGAGTTCTTAGGGGCTAAAGGGACAAAGCAGGAAAAAAGGGATTGAGTTTGATGATCAGCCACAATCCCATTGAATATGTGGAGATTGGAAGGGACAAATGGTCTACTCCTGTTCCTATTTTCTATGATTCTGTGTTAACAGGGTGTAGTGTTGGATGATCGCCTCTCAACCTTTCCTATCCATATCCCTGTCCAAATTTCTTTTGAACTTTGTCATTGGTACCTTCCTCTACCATTTGCTCTGACAGCTGGTTCCATATATGCACAACCCTCTGTGTGAAAAAGTTGCCCATCAGGTCTCTTACCTCTCTCACCTTAAACCGACACCATTTAGTTTTAGATACCCCTACCCTGAGGGAAAGCCCTTGGCTTTATCACCCTATGTATTCCCCTCATGATTTTATAAAACCTCTATAAGGTCACACCTCAGCCTCCTAAGTGCCAGAGGAAAAGTCCCAACCTATCCAGCCTCTTGTTATAACTCAAACCTTCCAGTCTCAATAACATCCTTGTAAATGTTTTTTGCACCCTTCCCAGCTTATTCCACATGTGGCCTTCACAATGTCCTGTATAGCAGTATCATTACATTTCAACTCCTGTACTCAGTGCTCTGACCGATTAAGGCAAGTGTGCTAAATGCCTTCTTCACCACCTTGAATACCTGACACTCCATTTTCAACTCTGTACCTGCACCCCGAGGTCTCTCTGTTCCACATCACTCCCCAGAGCCCTATCGTTAACTGTGTCAGTCCTGCCCTGGTGTGCCTTACCAAAATGTAACACTTTGCATTTATCTGAATTAAACACCGTAGATAGGGAAAATGGAATTGTATAAATAAAGTCAATGAGTTCAATCCATGTCTTTGAGCTTGGTGTTACATTGAAACATTGGAACCTAGAATATAGGAGCACTCAGCGCTTCGAGTCTGCTTAGCCATTCAATATGACCATGGGGATTATCCATCACTACACCCTGTTAACATAGAATCATAGAAAATAGGAACAGGAGTAGGCCATTCAGCCCTGCCAGGCTGCTCTACCCATTCAATGGGATTGTGACTGATCATCCAACTCAACCCCCTGCTCCTTGCTTTGTCCCTTTAGCCTCCAAGAACTCTCTCCAGCTTATTTCTGAATAACATTCAATAATCTGTCCCTGACTGCTTTCTGTGGCAGACAACTCCACAGGCTTCCCACTCTCTGGGTGAAGCCATTTCTCCCCATCTCAGTCCTACCCCATCTCCTTTAGACTGTGACTCCCTGGCTCTGGACTCTTCAGCTGGTCATTAAGAACATCCTGAGATTCAATGCCTCCCCTCATTCTTCCAAACTCCAGCCAATATAGTCTTTGCTCCACCCATGATAGCTTCTACACCACCTGATCCTAAATCATTCTTGTTGCTGTCGTATCTAATCCATCTCGTACAGAGCGACATCACCCACACTGCCTCCCTCCCTGTCATTTCCAAAAATCGCGCACCCCCTGAATATTTGGTTAGATATTTCACTGGAGAACCAACTCCTGCGCCAATCTCTCCTGGTCTTCTGACCAAAATATCAAAGAGTGTTACATTAATGAACAAAGTGTTGATTTTGGGCAGAACACCAGGCATTTAGAGTGTGAAGGGAGGTGATTGGTCAAGTGTCGATGATTATCAGGGTGGGGTATGGGCTTGGTGTTTATGAGGGTTTGTTTTTTAAATCACAATTTGAGGAGAACTTTGTCAAAAGACTGTATTTCTGAGAAGCGACTGACTTACTTGGCCCCTTCGGAAGGCGGTTCAAAATAATTCCCTTCACTTTTGATTTGGAGTCACACAGAGTTCCATGCTGGGTAAGGATGGCTGGTGTCCTTCTCCCAACGACACCCTTTTGTCTCTGTTCAGCGCAATTTCATGAGCCATCCAGTTTCACCATTACTGAGCTTGTTTCTCATTTCCCCGATTCTAAAAATGAACTGAACTTAAATTATATACACAAACAGTGTGCAATGTTTGGTGAATGATGACAGGCAGGCCTACGCCATTGGGAACTATTTATTCACTCGTGAGACATGGGCAATGCAGTCCCCATCCCTCGTTGCCCTCCCCTTGCCCCCGCTTTGAGACAGTGATGGTGAGCTGCCTTGTTGAATCGCTGCAATCCATGTGCTGTCGGTTGATCCACATTGCTCTTAGGGAGGGAATTCCAGGATTATGGCCCA
>NW_025969112.1:15655-17262 GCF_021869965.1 Rhincodon typus
TGTGGCCGCACCAGAGTTTTGTACAGCTGCAACATGACCTCATGGCTCCGAAACGCAATCCCTCTACCAATAAAACCTAACACACCATACGCCTTTTTAACAATGCTATCAACCTGGGTGGCAACTTTCAGTGATCTATGCACATGGACACCGAGATCTTTCTGCTCATCGACACTACCAAGAATCTTACCATTAGCCCAGTACTCTGTATTCCTGTTTGCTTTAATTGTTTGCTTTAAAACAAGGAATTACCATGAGTAATAACTAAATTTTGCATTGATCAGTTTTGATATTTTCAAACTCGTTGGATGTTGATTTATAGGAGAATTGTCTTCTGTCTTCTTCCAGGCAAATATTTGATGGGCCAAGATAATACAATATTTCCTTGGTACAGCACCAAATGTGACCATCTGCTCCAAACAAACAGCAGGTATGTTACCATTGTCAGAGTGGAGAATGTCCTTTCCTCAGTTACAGAGCTGATTGAGTAAGACTTGCATCGAGCTCAATTTCCAGAGATAGACATTCAATCCAAGGGTCAAACACCACCAATAAAATATAAATGTATTATGCCTTTTCTCTGTAAATTAGTACAGTTCCAGGAAAGTTCATTTTGAAAGCCCATTCACAGCATTTGATGAGGGATAGATTGCATCTTCATCACAAATATACACTCAATAACCGCATTGAATGCACGTTAAGTAAGGGCATTTTTAAAGTTACAGTCGAGGTATACAAATCGATCAAGCTGTTACATAGTTACAATGACCATATATGAAGTAGATAATGAGTACAGACACAGAAGGAACTTTTGATGTTATCAGTGACTGAAGAGGACAAAAATAATAAACAGAAGATTCCAGAAAAGCTCAGCAGGTCTGGCAGCATCTGTGAAGAGAAATCAGAGTTAACATTTCTGATCCGGTGACCTTTGCTCAGAACTGAGGAAGTGTCAACGGGCCTGAAACGTTAACTCTGATTTTGCATCACAGATGCTGCCAGACCTTCTGAGTGTATCTAGCAACTTCTGTTTTTGTTTCTGATTTTCAGCATCCACAGTTCTTTGGGTTTTAATTTAGGACTAAGATAATCTTTTGATAAATATATGTCCGGTACAAAGACACAACAATTAAATCGTGTGAAAGGCAAATGCACCTTCTGTACCAAAGCCTGACAAATGGAGAATGCAGCATGGACAGTCAGATGCAGAATAAAACTCTCTAAATGAAGAAAACACAATATCCCAGTGCAAAATGAAACTAATTGTCTCAGTGATACCAATGAACCCTAAAAAAGGAAACAGCCCACACTGACTGACAGGAGCAGTTTTTTTTAAAATAAGATGGTCTGTCCATTTCTCCATTTCTACATGATATTTTTATCCTGATACTCTATACAGCAGGATGTGATTTCCTTTATCATTAGAATTACAAACTTGGTACAGCCCAGAAGGAGGCCATTCAGCCCAATGCGTTTGCACTTGGACATTGTACTCTTTATCTGTTCTGCATACCAATTTCCAGTAATTGTTGGGGCTGTGAAATGTGTCCTCATCTGTTCTCCCTCTTCCTACCCCCACAGACTGACTGACAGCTCATCAATCACAA
>NW_025969113.1:0-17259 GCF_021869965.1 Rhincodon typus
GTGGGGGCCGCACTGAGGGAGTGCTGCACTGCGGTGGGGTCAGCACTGAGGGAGTGCTGCACTGAGGGAGTGCTGCACTGAGCGGGGTCAGCACTGAAGCTGGTCAGCCCTGACGGACTGCAGCACTTCGGGCGGCTAACACTAAAAGGAGGTCAGCACTGACCGGGTATGTACTGGGGGAGTGCTGCACAGAGTGGGGTCAGCACTGAGAGGTGTCAGAGCTGAAGGGGTTCAGCACAGAACGAGTGCTGCAATGAGGGCGTCCAGCACTAAAGGGAGGTCAGCAGTGATGGGGTAAGTAATGAGGGAGTGCTGCGCTGAGTGAGGTCAGCACTGAGGGAGTGCTGCATGACGGAGTGCTGCACTGAGCGTGGTCAGCACTGAGGGGTTGCTGTATTAAGGGGTGTCAGCACTGAGGGAATGCTTCACTGAGGGGTGTCAGCTGTGAGGGTGTACTGCACTGTTGGAGGGTCAGTGCTGTGAGACTGTCCGAGGGTCAGTATTGAGGAAGTGGCGCACTGAGTGGGTCAGTATTGAGGAAGTGGCGCACTGAGGATGGTCAGCACTGAGCGGGGTCAGCAATGAGGGAGTGCTGTACTGAGGGGGGTCAGCACTAAGGGGGGTCAGCACTAAGGGGAGGTCACTTCAGTTCATCAATCCCCATAAAATGGACCTCTCGCAGTATGCCATATCCTTTGTAGTGATCTTCGCAGCAGCTGCACTCCCTCAGTGTGGTCCCTCTGATGGTGCTGTGCTCCTTTAATATTGACCTTCTGACAGCACAGCACCCTCTTAATGTTGGCCCTGTGATAGTCCAGCATTCCCTCAGTACTGATCCTCCAACAATGGAGCATTCCCTCAATACTGACACCCAGTGCAGCACATCATCAATAGTGACACTGCAGTACACCCTTAATATTAACCCTCTGTCAGTGCGGAACTCCCTCAGCGATGACACTCTGATAGTACATCACTCCCTCCGACAGTGTTGCACACCCTTTGCATCAACCCACTGACAGTTTCAGCATTCCCTTAATATTGACCAACTCACAGTGCAGCACTCCCCTAATATCAAACCCCTGAAAGTGAAGCACTGCATTAATATTGAACATCTGACAGTACAGACCACCTCAGTGCTGACCCTCCGACAGTGCAGCACTCCCTCATTACTCACCCTTTGATACTGTAGCACACCTTTAATAATGACACTCTGATAGTGTCACACTCCCTTAATATCGGCCCTTCAACAGTGCAGCACTCCCTCAATGATGACACTGTAACAACGCAGGATTCTCTCAGTACTGGCTCTGCAACAGTTAAGCACTCAATCATCCCTGACCCTCTTTTAGTTCAGCACAACCCTAATCTTGACCCTGTGACAGTGCAGCACTCCCTTAATAATAGTCTTCCGACAGCGTGGCACTTCCTTGATGAAGACACTCTGACAATGCAGTTCTCCTTCACTAATGATCTTCTGACAGTGCAGTATTCTGTCATCATTGACTCCTTGATGGTGTAGCAGAACTCCCTCAATATTGGCCTTCTGACAGTACTGCACTACTGATCCTTCGGCAGTGCAACGTTCCCTTGATATCAATCTTCTGACATTATAGCACTCCCTCAGTACGAACTCTCTGAACGTGCAGCACTCTCTCAGGACTGATTCTGTGATATTTCAGCACTCCCACATCATTAACCCTCTGCCAGTGCAAAACTCCCTCATATCAAGCCTCCAACAGTGCACTATTTCCTTAATATTGGCCTTCTGATTGCGTGATACTCCCTCAGTGTGAAACCCTGACAATACAGCACTCCCTCAGAAATAACTCTCTGATTAAGCACTTCTTCTGTGCTAAATCTCTGAAAATGGAGCATTCTCTGATTACTGACCCTTTACAGTGCTGCACTGCCTCAGTACTCACTCACCAAAAGTGCAGCACTCCATTCATAGTGACCTTCTGACAGCGTGGCACTCCCATAATATTGGTCCACTGACAGTGCGGCACTCCCTTAATTCTGACCTGCTCGCTGTGGAGCATTGCCCTAATATCAAACCTGCAGCTCTATCAGAGGGTCTGTCCTGAGCAAGTGCCCCATTGTCAGCATGTCAATTCTGAGGCAGTGCCTCTATATCAGTTGGTCAATACTGGGGTAGTGCCCAAGAGGGTCAGAATTAAGGGAGTGCCTCACATTTAGAGGGTCATTACTGAGGGACAGCCTCATGATCAGCGGGTCAGTATTGAGGGACTGCCTTATAGTCAGTGGGTCAGTTCTGAGGCATTGCCTCAATGTAATAGATTCAGAAATGGGGTAGGGGGCACATGATTAGAAGATCAGTAGTAAGCTATTGCAGCTCTATCAGAGGGTCAGTACTCAGCGAGTGCCTCATTGACAGAGGGTCCATATTGAGGTATTGAAGCGCTGTTAGAGGGTGAGCACTGAGGGAGTGCTTCCTTGTCAGAGATTCAGAACTGAGAGAGTGCCTGATTGTCAGAGGCTCATTCCTGAGGGAGTGCGTCATTGTCCGAGTGACATAATCATATAGAACTCCCTCAATTCTAAACTTTAATATTGACCCTCTGAGAATGTGGCACTGCCTCAGCACCGACCTTCTGACAACGAAGCACTGCCTCAGGACTGACCCTCTGATAATGAGGTGATTCCTCAGTACTGAACCATTGACAATTTGACACTCCATGAGTATTGACTTTCTGATAATGGGGTTCTCCTCAAGTACTGACCCTCTGACGGTTCTGCACTGCCGATGTAGTGACCCTCTAAATGTCTGCCACCCCCTCAATTCTGACCTCCTTACAATGAGGCATTACCTCAATACTGACAGGCAAGGTGGCACTGCCTCAACATTGACTAATGACTATCTCACTCTGGACTGACCATTCAACAATGACATACTGCCTCAGAAGTGACCCACTTACAACAAGGCACACACTCAGTATTGACCCACTGATTATGATGCTCTCCCTCAGTACTGAACCTCTGAGAGTGCTGCACTACCACAGGACTGATTCAATTCTGAATACCTTGCAATGAGACACCGGCTCAGTATTGACCCTTTGATCATGAGGCACTGATTCAGTTCTGACCCTATTACATTGACAGCGCAGCTCTTCTTCATTGTTGACCCTCTGGCAGTGCAGAATTCCCGCTTGACTGACCCTCCCACAGTGCAGCATACCTTTAGTACTGAACCTCTGATAGTGCTGTTCCCCTCAGTACTGTCTCTAACAGTGCAGCATTCTCTTCGTATTGACCCTCTGACAGTATTTAGAGGAGTGCTGCACTGTTGGAGAGTCAGTACTGAGGAAGAGCTGCATTTTCAGAAGGCAAATATTAATGGAGTGCTCGGGTCCATTTTAAAGGGGTTTTGCCCTGTCACAAAATCAACTAGGGTGGCGCGGTGGCTCGGTGGCTCGGTGGTTAGCACTGCTGCCTCACAGCGCCAGGGACCCAGGCTCGATTCCACCCTTGGCCGACCGTCTGTGTGGAATTTGCACATTCTCCGTGTCTGTGCGGGTTTGTGTGTTTTCTGGGTGCTCCGGTTTACTCCCACAGTCCAAAGATATGAAGGCGAGGTGGATTGGCTATGCTAAATTGCCCATAGTGCCCCGGGATTTTCAGGTTCGGTGGCTTCGACATGGGAAATATAGGGGAATGTCTCTGGGAGAGATGTTCTGCAGAGGGGCAGTGTGGACTTGTTGGGCTGAATGGCCTGTTTCCACACTGTAGGGATTCTACGAATCAATGTTAATGGAGTGCTGCAATGTCAGAGTGGCAATATTGAGGGAGTGCTCCAGTATCAGAGGGCCAATAGTAAGGGAGTCTCATTTCTCTCAAAGGGTCAGTCGTCAGGTTCGTGCTGAGGGAATACTGGCATGTCAGAGGGTTAACATATGTCCGTCATCAGTACTCCAGAGTGTATTGTACTGAGCGAGTGCCTCATAGTCAGAGGGTCAGCTCTCTGACAGTTGCTTCTTTGTTAGTGTACCACTCCCTTAACGCTGACCCTCTGACAATGCAGCTTTCCCTCACCACTGATCTTCTGACAGTGCACCATTCTGTCATCATTGAAATTCTGACAGTGTAGCATATGCTTCATATTGACCCTCCGATATTGTGGTACTCCCTCAGTGATGATACTCTGACAATGCAGCACTCCCTCAGTACTAAATCTCTGATTAAGCTCTCCCTCAGTGCTAAGCCTCTGACAATGGAGAAATCTCTCATTACTGACCCTTTGCTGTGCTGCTCTGTCTGAGCACTCACGCGCTGAAGTTGCAGTACTCCATTAATAGTTGACGTCCGACAGTGCACCACTTCCTTAATATTGACCCTCGATAGTGGAGCACTTCCTTAATATGGACCCTCTGATAGTGTAGCATTCTTTTAACATTTGCCTGCTCACAGTGCAGCACTCCCCTAATATCAAACCTCTGAGGGTCAAATACTCCTTTAATATTGACCATCTGAGAGTGCAGCATTCCCTCGGTGCGAACTCTCTGCCAGTGCAGTACTCCCTTATTATCGGACCACAAGCAGTGCAGCACTCCCTGAATATTGTCAGTCGAGTATGCGGCATCTCCTTAATATTGACCTGTTTGCAGGGCAGTCCTCTCCCAATATCAAACCTCTATCAGACGGTCCGCCCTGAGGGAGTGCCCCATTGTCAGTAGGTCAATTCTGACGCAGTGCCACTTTGTCAGAGGGTTAATACTGAGGTAGTGACTCAGTTTAAGACGGTCAGAATTAAGGAAGGACCTCACAACACCGAGTCAGTACTGAGGTAGTGTAGCACTGTCAGAGGATCAGATGAGGGAATGCCTTATTGACAGTTGGTCAGTTCTGAGGCAGTGCCTCCATGTAATGGATTTAGAAATGAGGGAGGATGACATGATGAGAAGGTCAGTAGTAAGGTATTGCAGTCAGAGTGTCACTACTGAGGGAGTACATCATTGTCATAGGGTCTGGACTGAGGTATTGAAGAACTGTCAGAGGCGAGGTACTGAAGGAGTGTTTCCTTGACAATGACTCCCTCTGCAGGGCTATCATGTCATTTCTGGAGAGTCAGTCTTGAAGGAGTCACCCATTGAGACAGAATCAGTTCTGATGGAGGGCCGCATTATCAGAGGGTCAGTACTGAAGGAGTAATAAGCGGGTCAATTCTGGAGCAGTGCCTCATTGTAAGGGGGTCAGAATTGAGGGTGTGCCTCACGATTGAAGAGTCAGTACTGAGGTACTTCAGCTCCACCAGAGGGTCAGTTCTGAGGCACGACCTCACGACTGGAGGGTCAGCTCTGAAATACTGCTACATTGTCAGAGTGTCAGATCTGAGGCAGTGTCTCTTTGTCAGAGTGTCTGTACCTGTTCTGCAAAGCGGTCACCCAGTCTACACTTCATTTCCCCAATGAGATGCTGTCAGTGGGTCGATTGTGAGGCAGTGCCTCAATGTAATGGGATCAGAATTCAGAGGATCACATTGAGAGGATCAATACTGAGGACTGCAGCACTATCAGAGGGTAGGTACTGAGGGAGGGCCTTATCGTCAGCGGGTCACTACAGAGGCAGTGTCTCTTCGTAAGGGGGTCAGTCTGATCTGAGGATTGTTACAGGGTCAACACTGAGGGAGTGCCTCATTGTCAGAGAGTCTGTTCTGAGGCAGTGCCTCAATGTAATAGGGATGGATTGAAGGAGGGCCATATGATTAGTGGGTTATCTCTGAGGTATTGAAGCACTGTCAGACGGTCAGAACCGTGGAGTGCATTATAGTCAGAGGGTCAATACTGATTCAATGGTCAAAACTGGTGGAGTGCCACACGACCAGAGAGTCAGTACTGAGGTATTGTAGCAGTGTCAGAGGGTCAGAAGTTTGGGAGTGCATTATTGTCAGAGTTGCATGCTGAACCAGTGCCTCATTTAAGGTGGTCGGAATTGAGCAAGTTCATCATGTTTACAGGGTCATTACTGAGGAAGGGCCCCGTCATCAGCAGATCAGCATAGAGGGAGTGCCTTATTATCACGAGGTCAGTTCTGAGGCAGTGTCTCATTGTTAGAGGGTGAGCAGTAAGGGAGGGACTCGTTGTTAGAGGATCCATTCCGAGGCAGTGCCTCAATGTGATGGAGTCAGAATACAGGGAGTTTCAAATGTCCGGGGCTCAATATTGAGGTATTGAAGAACTGTAAGAGTGTCAGGACGAAGGTAATGCAGCACTGTCAGAAGGTCAGAATGATGGGAATGCCTTATTGTCAACGGGTCAATTCTGAGGCATTGCCTAATTGCAAAGGGATGAGAATTGAGGGAGTTCAGATGGTCAATACTGAGGTAATGCAGCACTGTCAGAGGGTCAGGATTGAGGGAGGGACTCATTATCAAAGGGTCTGTACTGAAGGAGTACCTTATTATCAGCCGGTCAGTTCTGAGGCAGTACCTCTTTGTCAGAGGATCTGTTCTGAGGGATTGCCTCATTGTCAGAGGATCTGGTGTGAGGCACTGCCCGGATGTAATAGGGTCAGAATTGAGAGAATGCAACACGCTTATAGGGTCAGTACTGAAGTAGTGCAGCACTGCCAGAAGAGCGGTTTGGAGGCAGTCCCTTTTTGTCAGAGGGTCAATACTGAGGCAGTCCCTCATTCTAAGCGGGTCAGAATTGAGGGTATGCCACATGATTAGAGGATCAGTACTGAAGTAGTGCAGTACTGTCAGAGGATCAATACTGAGGGAGTGCCTCATTGTCAGAGGGTCAGTACTGAGATAATTAAGCACTGTCAGTGGGACTCTGGGTTTCAGTACTGGAAGATGAGAGTAAAAAAGCATGAAAGTGATGCTAAACCTTTATAAAATAGTGCTGTCAGCTCCAGTTGAGTACATAGTGAATTCTGAACACCATATTTTAGGAAGGACATGAAGAGACCGGAAAGGGAGGAAAGGAAATTGAGCAGAATGACAGCAGCACTACATCCAGGTTTTGGAAGCATACTTGGAAGTTTGTGTCCGTGCCTTTAAACTCAATTGCAGTAAAAAGATAAAATGTGAGAGTGTTTTAGATAGTTAGATGGGCTTCAGATTGGTTTCACAGGTCGGTGCAACATCGAGGGCCGAAGGGCCTGTACTGCGCTGCAATGTTCGATGTAATGTTATATGTTCTATGCTGTTGAAAGGGGGAGACAGGAATGTGGGCTAAAAGGTCAAGACAAAGTTACAGGGTGAGGGAGATTAAAGATCAACTTCACCATTGAACACAAAGCATAGGCAAAGGTAACGAAAACAGAAGCTGTTGGAAAAGTTTAGCAGGTCTGGCAGCATCTTTGGAGGCATAAAAAACAGAGTTAAAGTTCCAGGTCCGGTGACCCTTCCACAGAATACAAAGGCAGTAGTAATGGTTGTTGAGAAGAGACAAAACATTGGTCTACATTCAATACTGAGTTCAACAGCTTTAGACCCATTAACACAGTCCTCTGATTGGATATACTTTCCCCTAGTGATTGCATCCTGTCTTCATGCTTTATTTCCTTTTCAATCAGATCTTCATTCTATCATTAACACCTACTCTGGAGCAATGCTTTGTCTCTCCTCTACAACTTTTACCACTCACTTTCCCCTTTTATTCATTGGCACACTTTGATCTGCAAACCCCCTCACTCTCTAATTTACGCTAATAATCCCTTCTGTTCCATGTATTTCTCTATCCCCTTTCGACAGGATTATATCCATCAAATTTCCACTTCACTTCAATTGCAAAACGTTTCACTGGACTCAAAACAGTATCTTCCTCTTTCCACAGAGGGGGGCGGGGTGGTCGGTGCACAGGCAGGGGCCGCATTATCGAGTGGGGGCGGTGCGCGGAACGGTGTCGGTGCTGACGGTGACGGTTCAGAATTTGAAAACAAGAGATCTCGCTCTTGCGGGGCAGTCACCTATCTTCACCTCCTCTGGCGCTCTTTCCTCGGTGTGGGCCTGGTCGTGGTCGTGGTCTGGCTTTGGAACATAAGAACGAGGAGCAGGAGTAGGCCATCCGGCCCTTCGAGCCTGCCCCGCCATTCAATAAGTTCATGGCTGATCTTTTTGTGGCTCAGATCCACTTACCTGCGTTCTCACCGTATCTCTTAATTCCTTTATTGTTCAAAAAAAAACCTACCTTATCTTTAAAAGAAAGTTACTGAAGTCGCATCAACGACTTCACTGGACAAGGAATTACATAGATTAACAACCCTCCGGCTGAAGAAGTTCCTTCTGAATTCAGTCTTTCCCCTGCCTCTGCTGATTGGACCAACCGCACGTCATGGGCGTCGCCCAGGTCCTCACGGGCGAGACTCTGTCGTTCTTAGGTGGGGCTCATGCTCAGACCTTGTCATCTGATTGGTTAAACTGTCGCGCCCGCCCCCTTTTGCTCATGTGGGGTTTGGACACGGACTCGTGGTCACATGGTTCCTCGTGACTAATTAGTTGCGGAACACCTGGTCTTTCTTCGTCCATAATTCTATACTTTTAACCTGGTGCACACCTGAGGTTGGAAGCCTGTTTCTGGGTATACCATCTTTGTTGAGCCTTGCACGAAGTCTTCCATGAGGCATGTTCCTCAGTCTTGGCTCTGTATGTTATCCTGTCTGTTGGGGCCATGATATGGTGGCTCTTAGGCAGGTTGAGTTGAATTGATGTGTGGGTAAGTACGTCGCAGATGAACTATCTCTCGGATAAATGTGAAGTTATCTGAGTTCGGAGCAAAAACTGAAAAGCCATTTATTGTCTGAAGAGTGATAGATTGGGAACGGGAGTGGTGCACTGAGACCTCAGTGTCCTTATACCTGTCGCTGAAAGCAAGTATGACCCTGACCTTGACCCTGACTCTGACCATATGCAGGTGGTGAACAAGGCAGATGGTTCGTTGGCTGCCGTCTTGAGGGGATTCATGGATTGGTTATAGTGACAGTGAGTGAAAGATTTACCAGAGTGATTTCTGGGATGGTCGTATTGAGAGATGAATAACTGGATCAGTTAGGTCTATATTCGTGGGAGTTTAAAAGAAGAACGGGCATCTGATGGAAACCTATAAATTTAAAGAGGACTGGACAAGGTAGATGCAGTAATGATGTTCTCAATGACTTAGGAGTCCAGAAATAGGGCTTAGAGTCAAGGAGGAAAGGGAGATCATTTAGGAAATGAGGAGAAATGTCTTCACCCAGACAGAGGTCAGCCTGTGGAATTCTGTCTGGGAACTGTTGAGGTCAAACCGTTGACTATTTTCAAAGGGAAATTGGATATCGTGCTTAGAACTAAAGAGAACAAAGACAGTGGGTAGAAACAGTGTGAGTTCAATGATCAGTCATGATCATGTTGAAAGGTGGAACAGGCTCCAAGTCCTTACTCCTATTCTTCTTGTTTTTACGATCCAAAGGAGACAAGATTGAGTGGAATTACCCCATGGGTGAGGACTTCAGGGTTTTTAAAATTCATTTGGGAGATCTAAAGATCGCTGTCTGGTCCAGCTTTATTGGCTGCCATTAGTTGCCCCATGAGAAGGTGGTGTTGAGCTGCATTCTTGAACCACTCCAGTCCTTGTGCTGACAGTTGACCCACAATCATAAGAATCCCTACAGTGTGGAAACAGGCCATTTGGCCCAACAAGACCATAATGACTCCAAAAAGCGTTCCACCAGACTGACCACCCCCACCCATTCCCTGTAACCCTGCACTTCCAATGGATAATTCACATAACTACTCATCCCTGGACACAATGGGCAATTTAGCGTGGCCAATTCACCTAATCCACACATCTTTAGCCTTTAGGAGGAACCCGGAGCACCTGGAGGAAACCCACAAAGACATAGGAAGAATGTGCAAACCCCCACACACAGTCACCTGAGACTGAATTGAACCCAGATCTCTGGTGCTGTGAGGCAGCAGTGCTAACCACTGGCCACTGCTTGTAAGGACTATATTGTTAGGAAGGCAGGTCCAGGGTTTTGACCCAGTGACAGTGAAGAAATGGTGACATATTTAAAGTTTGGAGGGGATCTTGTAGGGAGTGGTATTCCCATGTATCTGCTCTTGTCCTTCGAGATGGAAGTAGTCACGTGTTTTGAAAGTTCTGTCTGAGGATTGTTGGAGGAATTTCTGCAGTGCACCTTGTAGATGGTACACACTGCTGCTACTCAGTGTTGGTGGTGGAGGGAATGAATGTTTGTGGATGTGGTGCCAATCAAGTGGGCTGTTTTGTCCGGAACAGTGTTGAGATTCTTGTGTTGTTGGAGCTGCACCTGTCCAGGACTGACTTGTGTCTTGATTTGGAAAGATTCAGAAGCTCATGTTGTCCTCAGCCTTCTGATGAAATGGTGAAAAGTCTGCCGAGTGACTACCTCGCCTGGAATTTGCCGGTCTGTTCAGTTGTTAAGGCATTTGCACCAAGTCCTTGGAGATGGAACAGTTGTTGCCCTGTAAATTTGATGTTTCAGTTCCATATGCATTCATTATGTTACTTCCTCTCCATGTCCTGCTCTGACAGATGCAACAGTATCCCACAACATGAGCAGACGGTTTCTGCATATATCCTCGTCCTCTGCCCCACCCAACAGCAGTCTGACAGTATTGGCCTCATACATAACTCCCCCAATTTGGATGGTTTTCCCAACGCACATTCATCCCTTCAACTGTTCCACCCCCTCCCCCGCCACACCCCCACCATTCCCATGGGGAGTTCATCACTTGACTAACTGATGCATTATTTTTAACATTCAGCCAGTGAAGGAAACAGAAGATCATCTTTAACCGAGCCATCCCCCACCATCCCCCACCACCACACAGACACTCCCATGCTGGTACTGAGCGGTGGTGAAGGAGCCATCTTTCAGAAAGAACCTTCTTCAACAAGACCTGCCATCACGAGAACAGATAAATCTTGTGTATTATTTACAGAAGTGGGTATGTTCTGTATGTCCTGGGGCTGACATGTTTCTGTTAACTTCTGATTTAGTGATATTGATTATGTAATGGTTGCCCCTCTCTGCTCTCGTGCTATTAAAAAGGATATTTGAAGATTACAATTTTAGTTTGTCGACAGCATTTGTAATTTCTCTCAGATTTTCTCTCTCTCTTTCTCCCTCTTGGTGGATGACTGTCTTCTTTCACAGTTGCATTCAATGTATTTCCAAGTCATGATGGTGAATGGCTTTGAGGGGAGCTTGAAGGTGGCATTTCTAATATGCTACCCTTGTTCTTCCAGACGGAAGTGGTCGTGGGTTTCTCTGAGGACCTTAAGTGAATTTCTGCAGTGCATCTTGTGGACAGCATACACTGCTGCTACTGACTGTCGTTGGGAGAGGGAGTGGATATTTGTGGATGTCGTGCCAGTCAAGCGTTCTGCTTTGTACTAGATGGTTTGAAGCTTCTTGTGTTGTTTGGGCTGCACTCATGCAGGCAAGTGGGGACTATTCTATCACACTCCTGACTTGTGCCTTGTAGATTGTGGACAGGCTTTGAGGAGTCAGCAGGAGAATTACTCCCTGTGGTATTCCCAGCTTCTGACCTGCTCTTGCACTGTGTTTATGTGGTGAGTACAGTTGAGTTTCTGGTCAGTGATGATCCTCAGGATGTTGATAGTGGGGATTCAGTGATGGTAACACTGTAGAATGCCAAGGGGCAGTGGTTAGATTGTCTCTTATTGTTGTTGATTGTATTGTGTGACACAAATGTTATTATCTGAGGAGCTGCGAATGGTTCTGAACATTGTGCAATCATCAGTGAACATTCCCTCATTGTAAAGGGTTCAGAATTGAGGGTATGCCACATAATTAGACATTCAGTAGTGAGGGGGTGCCTCATTGTCAGAGGGTCAACATTGAGGCAGTGCCACATCCTAAAGTTATTAGAGTTGAAGGAGTGCCACTAGATTACAGGAGCCGTGCTGAGGTATTGCAGCACTTAGAGAAGGTCGAACTGAGGGAATGCCTTATTGACAGAGTGTCAGTCTTGAGGTATTGAAGCACAGTCAGAGGTTCAGTACTGAGGGGGCCCTTCATTGCCAGAGGGTTAATACTGAGTCATTTCCTCAATGTAGTGGGGTCAGAATTGAGGGAGTGCAAAATGATTAAATAACAATACAGGACTGTCAGTGAGTCAGATCTGTAGGAGTCAGAGGGTCAATACGGAGGCAGTGCCTCATTGTGTCGGTGTTGGAATTGAGGGAGTGCCAACTGATTAGAGAGTGAGTCCAGAGGCATTGTGTCACGATCAATGGGTTAGAACTGAGGGAGTGCCACATATTAAGAGGGTTGGTACTGAGGTATTTGCAGCAGTGTGGGTGTGCCTCTTTCTCAGAGGATATTACTGAGAAAGTGCCTTATTGTCAGTGAAACATGGAATCATAGAATCGCAGATGTACAATATGAAAACAGACATTTTAGTACAACTCGTCCATACTGACCAGATAACCAAAATTAATCTATTCAGTTTGGCCGTATCCCTCAACCCTTCCTATTCGTAGACCCATTCACTTGCCTGTGAAATTTTGTTATTGTGCCATCCTTCACCAATTCTACTGGCAGCTTATTGCGTACATGTGCCATCCTCTGCATGAAAATGTTGCCCCTTCGGTCCCTTTTAAAACTTCCCCTCTCAAAATAAACACATGACATCTAGTTTCGGATTCCCCTACCTCGGGGAGAAGACCCTGGCTGTTCACCCGAGTCATGCTGTCATGATTTTATAAACGTCTGTAAGGTCCTGCTCGCCCTCCGACACTCCAGGAAGAATGACCCTAGCCGATTCAGCCTCTCCTTATAGCTCAAACCCTCCAAACCGCTGGTCACAGGCGTTCAATCTGGAAAGCAACCCTCTACCACCACCCTCTCTCCTACCTTCTCGTCAATTTTTGTATCCAGATGGTTCGTTCTCCCTGTATTCCATGTGATCTAACCTTGTTAACCAGTCTACCATGCGAACTTTGGCAAACCACTTAATCAAGAGTGGGACCATAGAATCAAGGCTCTCAAACCGACTTTGACTGCAGTCCTTTGAAGACGTCCCTTCTCTTTCCCGGTAGCCCTGCAAAAACATTCCTTTCGTGAAGACATTCCAGCCCTGGAGGCAGCTGCTCTGTTGGCTGAAGGATTTGACAAAAGACTGTACACACAAAGCACTTCCACTTGTCATTTCTGAGGCCCAGAAGGTTGCGTTCATGACTCAGATGCTTGTCAATTGAGGGCTTAAATGTCATTCTGGTTATGACAGAGTATGATCTCGTCTGACATTATCAAGGAGTTGCTGCGTTGCTGGATATATGATGCAGTGAGATTCAGAAATGGATATTAAAAAGCCTGTGGCATTATTCAAAGAAAGAATGCCTTCCTCTTTGTCCAGTCCAATATTTCAAGAATGGTGAACGGATATTTTTCAGGCTGGGAAGCAGGCTTGTAGTGGAATTCTCCAGGGGCTGCTACTGGGACGTTTGTCGTTCCTGATAGATAATTAATTATCTTGATCGTGGTGTGCAGGGGACAATTTCCAAGTTTGCAGATGCCATTAAAGTTGAGAATTGTAAATTGTGAGAAGAATAGTGTGGAACTCCAAAAGTGCATTGAAAAGTTGCTGGAGTGGGCAGATAGGTGGAAGATGAAGTACAATGCGGAGAACTGTAATGTGATGCGCTTTGTCTTTCAAGTGACTTTCCTACCAATGTAAAATAGGAGTATTGACGTGCACAGTTGAAATGATGGTAGCAGTACAGATGGAGAGAGCAATAAATAAAGCATACAGCCTTTGTTAATAGGGGTGCAGAGTATACGAGTAAGAAGTTGATGATATTGAAATTCTGCAAGGTAAGTTAAATCTCAGCTGGAGTATTGTGCACAGTTGTGGCCTGCACATTATAGGAAAAAGGCAAATGCATTGATGTGCTGATTATTACTAGAATGGTTCCAGGTAGGAAAAGCTTCAGCTGTAAGAATAGATTGAAGAGTTTGGGACTGTTCTCTCTCAACAGCAGGCTGAGAGGAGATGGAATTGAGATTTTTTGATATCGTGAGTGGTCTAAACAGAGTAGATCGGGAGAAGATGTCCCTGCTCGTAGAAGAGCTTTATGACACAGTGTGTAGTTAGGTTATGGAGTGCACTGCTGTAAATGTGATGGATGAGGTTCAATGGAGACGTACAGAGGGCATTGGATGAAAATGGTGTGCAGGTGATAGGCGGAAAAATGATTTGCATGAGATAATAGAGACAACTCAGTATGATGGGCCAAATGTCCTCCTTCCCCTTCTGTAATTTTGCGATTTCGTGTGTCCAAACTTTACCTGAAATTTATTACAAACACCAAGAAAACAGCACTGTTATTACTTAACTATCTTTCAAAGGATTACTTTCATTTCAAAATGGTTTTGTGCACTCTCCGAGACATATAACATCGGGTTTAAAATGATACAGACGCAGAGGGTCAATACTGAAACAGTACCTCATTGTAACAGGGTTAGAATTGAGGATGAGCCTCTTGATTGGACAGCCAGGACTGAGATTTTGCAGGTCTATCCCAGTGTAAATATTGAACTAAAGCCTCATTGTCAGAGCGTCAGAACTATGGGAGTGCGTTATTGTCAGAGGATCAGGATTGAGGCAGTGCGTCATGATGCAGATGTCAGAATTGAAGCAGTGTCACATAATGGGAGGGTCAGTCCTGAGGTATTACAGCACTTTCAGTGGTTTAGTGCTGTGGGAATGCATCTTTATCATATGGTCAGTACTGAGCAGGTGCCTTAATATCATATGTTCAGTCCCGATAGAATGCCTCATCATCAGGAGTCATTACTGAGTCAGTGCCTGTTTGTCAAAGGTACAGTACAGAGGGTGTGCATCATTGTCAGGGGGTCAAAAGAGAGGCAGTACCTGATTGTAAGTGGGTCAGATCGGAGTGTGCCACATGCTTAGATGGTCAGTTCTGCAGTAGTGAAGCACTCTAAGTGGGTCAGTTCTGAGGCATTGCCTCATTGTCAGAGGGTCATTGCTGAGGCACTGTCTCATTGTAAGAGGGTAAGAATTGAAGGGTTCGCACACGTTTAGATGATCAGTACGCAGGCATTGCAGATCTATCAGAAGGTTAGTCCTGAGGGACTGCCTCGTTGTTAACAGGTCAGTTTGGAGGAAGTGCTTCACTGTCAGAGCATTGGTACTGAGCGAGTACCTCATTGTGAGAGTCAGAATCAAGGGAGTGCTCACATTTTAGACAGTCAGTACATGTAGTCAGCACTGTCAGTGGGTGAGTACGAAGGGTCCATTCTGAAGCAGCGCCTCAACGTAATGGGATCAGAATGGATGGAGGGCCACATGATTAGCGGTTTAGCCCTGAGGAATGGAAGCACTGTCAGATCTCATTGCCGTGACATGGAGGTGACGATGTTGGACTGAAGGAGGAGAGAGGCTCCAAAAGCTTGTGTTTTCAAATAAACCTGTTGGACTATAACCCGGTGTCGTATGACTTCAGACCTCGTTGCCATAGCGTCAGAACTGTGGGAGTGCATTATAGTCACTGGGTCAGTACTGAAGGAGTGCCTCATTGAAATGGGTTCAGGATTGAGGGTGCGCCTCACGATTACAGAGTCAGTACTGAGGAACTGCAGCTCTGTCAGAGGATCAGTTCTGAGGTAGGACTGGAATGTCAGACCAGAGGCTCACTGGTCTATAGTTCCCTGGCTCTGACTCAGCCTCAGTATTGAACCTCTGACAATTATGAACTCCCACTGATCTTACCCTCCAACAGTGCAGGAATGCCACAGCACTGATCCTCTCATCAGAATCATAGAATCCCCACAGTGTAAAACAGGCCATTAAGCACAAGTCCACACTGACCCAACTGAGCGCATCTGACCCATCCCCTTAACCTATCCCTGTAACCCTGCATTTACCGTCTAAGAATAAGGATCTCCCTCAGTATTCTCACATGGTGCCCTCCCTCAGAATGAACTCTTTGACAATGAAGCACTCCCTTGGGAATGAATCTCTGATAAGACACTCTCTCAGTATTGACCACTGATCATGAGGCTCTCGCTCAGTACTGGCCTCCTGACAATTCTGATCCCATTACAAAGAGGCACTGCCTCACTAATGACCCTCTGGCAAAGGAACAGTGTGTCAGAACTGACCATCTGACAAGGAGGCACTCCTGCAGTCTCGCCCTCTCTCACTGCTGCTGAAGTGATCTTTTGCTAATGAGGTACTGCCTGGGTTCTGACCCTGATAGAGCTGAAATGCCTCAGTACTTACCGTCAGTTTGTGGCAAGCCCTCCATTCTGACACCATTACACTGAAGCATAGCCTCAGTGCTGGCCCACTAACAAAGAGACTCTGTCTCAGAACTGACCAGCTGACAATATGCCAGTGCCCGAGGTACTGACACAATAATAATGAAGCTCACCCTCCGGACTGACTCTCTAAATGTGAGGTCGCCCTCATCTCTGATGCCATTACAATGAGGCACTGCCCCAGTTCTGACCCCTGCATAATTAAGAACTGCCTCTATCTGACAGTAATGCACTCCTGCAGTAATGACCCTTTGACGATGAAGCACTCCCTCTGTACTGATGCTCTGACAGTGCTTCAATCCCTCAGTGCTGCCCCTCTGACAATGAAACAGTCCATCAGTTCTGACACTGTCACAGTGCTGCAATATCTTAGTGACCCTGTAATCGTTTCGCACTACCTCACTTTTGATGCCTTTATCGTGAGGCAATGCCTCAGCACTGATCCTCTGATACAGCTGCAATACCTTAGCACTGACCCTCTCTGTGTAGCAAACACTCAATTCCCACACCGTTACACTGAGAAACTGCCTCACAACACAAACTCTGACAATGAGTCATTCCCATACGACAAACTCTCTGACAAATGAACAGTGCCTCAGAACTGACACACTGACAATAAGGCAGTCCCTCAGTACTGACCCGCTGATCATAATATCACGGTCATGACCCTCTAATTGTGTGGCATCCCTCCAATTCGGACACCTTTCGAAAGAAGCACTGCCTCCGTATTGATGCTGTGACAGTGCTTCAATAGCTCAGTGCTGACCTACTAATCATGGAGCCATCCCACAGTTCTGATCCCGTTACATAGAGGCCCTCGCTCAATCCTGACCCTCTGACTGAACTGGACTATCTCAGTACTGGTCCTGCAAACGTGTTGCACTCCCTTATTTCTCACCCCATTATATTGAGACGTTGCACCCCACTGGACACTCTAACACTGAGACAGTCCCTCAGCAGTGA
>NW_025969114.1:0-17252 GCF_021869965.1 Rhincodon typus
AGACCCTTCTTCAGAAATTTTCTGAAGGAGGGTCTAGGCCCGAAACGTCAGCTTTCCTGCTCCTCTAATGCTGCTTGGCCTGCTGTGTTCATCCAGCTCTACACCTTGTTATCTCTAGAGCTCCATGAAGTTAGGTTTGGAGTTAATATGATCTTGTTCTTTGACTCCTATTGGTGTTTCAAATTGTGAAATTCATATATTTTGAGGTAAATGTATCCCGATCCAACTTCCCCCTTATCCAAGTTTGTGGCTTTGTTTCAGCCATCATTGATCATTTGGAGGATATGAATTATGTGCCTTACTCAGTGATGGGAATGAAATCTGTTTTCACTGTGAATGTGGAAGGACTACGTATCAATCTCATTGAGAAGCCATTGTTTAAGTTTTTGGTGTAGCTTGGAGAAATGTTTGCTTTTGTTACATAGCATACATGCTGAATATCTGAATAATCTGAGTAACCTGACTTCTAAACTGGAGATGTGTGAGCCAAAGCCTCATTTACCTTTTTTACTTTTGTGGAATTGTCCATTATTTTTATGGATTGAGATGAAGGCAATTTAGCAGAAGTTAAGTAAGCAATCTTCACTAACAATTCAGATGAATACCCTATTATTTGTTAAACAAATTTGGAACTTCGATCATTGCCTGTTGCCAACTGAGGCATGGCCTTCAGGTATAGCAAAACCATGGCAAAGTGTAAAAATACTTCATATAAAGAGAAACAATCCAAATACTAAATTAATTTATACCAGCAAAAGTACTGTGAATGCTGGAAATCTGAGAAAAATCCAAGTGCTTGGAAAAAGAATCGGGTTTGACAGCATCTATTGGGGGAGGGGAGAGCGCGGAGAAAAGAGTTAACATTGAGTACCTGATCTTTTCTTTGGGACTATATTCTTGTGTTCTGTAAGCACTCCAGATAGTGTTGTACTTTCTCATCAGTTGGTTAGCATGGCACAAGCTATAGATTTTCTGAAATGAAAAACAAGGTGATGTCGTTACTGTAATGTCAGGCTGTAATAAACAATATTAGGATAAGAATAATCCTGGCCTTGCACAATGCTCATCTTCTCATTTGCATGCCCTGGATATAGGAACTTGATAGCCTAGTCTACTCCAGTGCTTTGTTGCATATTAATGGACATTTATCCTGTTATATGTGCTCCTTAGGCTTTCCATTGTGTGGAGGCAGATAAAAGATAAGTAGGTCTAGGATTTGCATGTGGTATGCAAAATCTGAAGCTTGGCAGTTGACAGGCTAGGTTAATGAGAAAAGGACTTCTTGGAATATGAGGACATGTTGAAGTCCAGATATACATCCAGAATCAATTAGTGTGGTGTACCAAAAGTGCCCCACTCTCCAAGCAGCACTACCAGTTGATATGTGTCATTGCTGTATGCTACCATGTAGAGGGAGATGTATTTTATGGTTTATGACCACAAATACATGTATCAACTCAAATGTTTTGTCAGCAAGACTGCATTATGAAACTAACCATAATAAAGAGTTTAGAAATGTTTATTTGGATTAGGTGACGAATGCATGGATTTTGAGCATTTGTTACTCGACAAGAACTATCACCCTTTTACTCTGCTGTCTGAGATTGCTAAGTATTCACTACCATTAAAAATAAGATTCTGAATCTAAGATGGTCAGTTCTTAAAAATGCAGTGAATAACCTATGTCCTTATGAATGTACCCATTGAAAATTAAGACTACTTCTACAGTATATATTGGATGCCAATACCCAGTGAAGATCGCTCTTTGGATATTTCTTCCATAAATGTTTTTGTTTGGGTGCAGTTGATCAGGATGTAATTATGAATCCAATCTGTTACTTTTTCAATGCCCTACATTATCCATGCAAACACGTTGATGAATGTATTTTTTTGTTGAATTGTGAGAGTTGGTCATTCAATAGTTATGTGGTTTGTATCCAATTAACTTTCTCATCTGTCTTGCAATTTTATTGAATGATTTGCAGTGAGTGATTCTTATTCTTTGCTCTACTTAATTTTTTTTTTCTTGTTTTGTGCTTTCCACCTTACAGGCATGCACTGTGGATATGTTGCTAATAATCAAGTTAATTCAGCACCGAGTCCCTTGTCATCAACTTCAGATGATGAGGATGATGATGATGAAGCAGGTGTGCTTTATGTTTTAACAGATGGTCTAAATGTTGCATGTGCTGAATCATTGCTATAAATCATTGACTAATATTTACAAATTTTCATGACTGCAAAGGCCACATACTTTACAACTTGTGGAAACAAAATCTTCTACATTGGATAAATGGTGACCAAGTACGGTTTATGAAGGTACAAAGTACATGAGCTTAGAAATAAATGAGAATTATCAGGTCCTAAATCAAGTTCCCAACATTCATATTGTGTCTGTATAGTATAGACTGATTGTACTTCTCTGTAAAATGCTGATACTTATTTTCACGTTAAAATTTTGACTGAGTTTTGTATGGCTCTTTGGTTAGCTGCCTCACAGCGCCAGCGTCCTGGGTTCGATTCCACCCTTGGGTGACTGCCTATGTGGAGTTTGCGCGCTTTCTGCGTGTCTGCCTGGATTTTGTCTGGGTGCTCCAGTTTCTTCCCACAGTCCAAAGATGTACAAGTTAGGTGGATTGGCCGTGCTGAATTGCTCAGTGTCCAGCGATATGCAGGTTAGGTGGATTAGCCGTGGGGACATATGCGGTTACAGGGTTAGGGTAGGGGTGTGTGTCTGGGTAGGATGCTATTTGGAGGTTCAGTGTGGAACCAATGACCTGTTTCCTGTTCTGTAGGGATTCTATGTTAAGCCACAGTATGAAATGAGAAGTAATTTGTATGAAAGTAATTTTTCCAAGAAAACACTTTGTATATGTAAAGCATTTCTCTATATCTTTCAGAATATCCCAAAATGTTTTATGTATAGTGAATAAATTTAAGGAGTCATCATTGTTACTGTGTGAGCGACATGTGGTCGTCCATTCTCTGCATGAACAATAAGTTGAATGAAAAGCTAATTTTTTTTTGTTGGTGTTGATGCAGGGTAAGATATATGAAATATTAACCCGAATAACAAAGAACTTTTTCCTCTTTGGATAAGGCCTTGCCATTTTTAATATCCATCTGAGCAAGCAGTTTAATGCCTCAATGGATGGCAATACTGACAATCTTTCAGCACTGTACTGATCTCAACGTTGAATTGTTCATTCGCTTCCTGAAGTGGGTCCTGAACCCACATGGAATGAAATAACAGGAACCTACAGGAGGGTTAGGAGATCCTTGCAGTGTTTAACATTAGCCATTTGAGCACAGTTTAAGATGAACAGAGACTAACTAGAAAAGAAATAAAGTGATACAAAATAGAGACCAAGACTGTCTGCTGCATAAATACAGCAAACTCTATTTTACCCAGTACCTTATGAACTGGCAAAAATTACATACTTGAAATACCGGAAGTTTACTGTATGATCACTATCTCCGTGACGTCCAGATTAATCAGTTGAGTGTGCAGGTGAGCAAGCTTTTATACCAGTAAGTTTTATTTAATGTAAAGCTGTATTATCATTCAAGAGATTTATGCTGTAAATAAAGTATAACAGTGAGGTGTATACCCCTGCATTACATCTCTATTACTTAGTGTGTGTTCTTACATTGATTATGTGGAGTATATGATCAACCAGAACGCTCCTGATCCCATAGGTGCCAGTTAGTAAAAATTTGCTGTACAGTAAAAATAATGAGACATAAGACAGACTCTGTCCTGGGGGCGGTGAAAGTGTGTATAAGTGACATGAGCTCGGGTAATGATGTAAGAAATTAAGTCCTAAACCTTTGATTCTTGCTCCATGTACAATTATAAACTAATGTTTTCTTTTGGAAGTCTATGCCTAATTTACTGTACTTATCACATTCACTCTGATGTAACTAAATTTGAAATCACAATATTACATGTAATTTGATAAATGTGCATAATTGGTGGCCATGACTTGCAGTTTTTCCAAGGTATTTAACTTTGAATGATTTATAGCATCATTATTCAGTTTCCAGTTCCATACTAGTAAAACCCTTTATCATTTATTTTGCAATCTTTATTTCAGATCTTGCAGTAACATTGTCAACTGTGCAACAGTGAGGAAAGCGTTTTCGCTGTCAGTCATGTATTACACTTGGTGAATGCGCAGTAAAAGAACTGATTGTGTTCATTAGTTGTTAAAAATAGAGGGTGTTTACACTATCACTACTCTTATGCCTTGTTGCTGTGGTACATTATACATGACTAGAGTTTCTGTTTTGACCATTTTCTTGACCGGTTGCAATTTGAGGCTTCTATTTAAAAACAAAAATCAAAATTAGCTGCAATTTCTAAAAGATTAAAAACTAGACCTCAATCAAACCAAATACTGAATAAATCTAATATGATTCATGTTACTTGAGCTATTAATTTTTTTGCATAAGGTGATAAGAGAGCAGAAGCTGATCCTCATCATTATCCTGCTTTGGTATCGTGATTACAGTGCAAGTAGGCAGTGATATTAAGAAATCCGTCAAGATTTTATGCTTATTCGTATTTTCTGAAATTAAAGAAGTCTTTCATCCTCTTCCCTTCCCAAGCTTCCTGGAGGCAGTGACTCATGCTGGTGCCTGACAGTGCTTACCCCAAAAAAGTCATGCTTTGTCTATGATGAATTCCAAGGGGCTATTTGATATTTGTGAATACACAATTGTAAATAGAGGCTGTTGCATAATGATTGAAACTAGGAAACCCTTTTTCTTGGAGATAGTAAGAACTGCTGATGCTGGAGTCAGAGATAACACAGTGTGGAGCTGGAGGAACACAGCAGGCCAGGCAGCATCAGAGGAGCAGGAAAGTTGTCGTTTAAGAAAAAGCCTTTTTCTTCCCTTCACTTAGCCCTAGGGCACCAAGAGCAATTGTAGATTTCCCACACCTTGACTGCAATTGGTAAACCTAGTCACCAGTTAGGGATTGAGCCTGCTTTCTACCTAGTCTGTACCACTTGATATGAAGGGATTGCAAGTTAGAATGGCTTATTTCTTTTCATTCTGTAGAAGTGAGGCGAAACCTAACAGGCGGTTATCCAATTGGTTTTAAAGGATCAGTAGTGTGGATTCAGTAAAGCTGCAATTCTGGAGCACCAACCTTGTTACCTGTGTGCGTGCTTCAGAGAATCAAACTACTGTTAAAACTGCATATTTTTGACCTATTCTCTGGAGATCTTGCTCCCAGAGCACAGCTTTGCTGAATTTGCTCATGTATAGTATCATCTGTTTGTCAGACTGTCTGTCAGATTTTCTTCATTATATTTGCCTGTATAAAAATTAACAACTGGAGTATCTTAAAATTGAAGATGTTGCTGAGAATTTAAAATTCCCATTCTCATAAGAAACTTGACCCAGTTAGACAGATGGTATAAATTGCTGGTTCTGATGAATCCAAGTAATTAACAAACAAATTTTTGTTGCACAGTATTGCCCTTCAGTACAGAAGGAAGCTATTGGTAGGCAGGTAGAATCTTTTGATCAGTGATTTAATGTGGATAAATGCATTATCAAAGATATTGTGAGGACTGAATTCAACAAACACAATTTTCTGTTGGTCACTGTTTTGAAAATTAACCCATCGCAAGTAACATATTGGGTAGGCAATGGGTTAGTGGTATTATCGATAGACTGTTAATCCAGAAACCTGGCTAATGTTCTGGGGATCCGGGTTCGAATCCCACCACGGCAGATGGTGGAATTTGAACTCAATTAAGAAAAAAAAAGTCTGGAAATAAGAATCTGCTCATGAGCATGAAACCATTGTTGATTGTATGAATAACCCATTTGGCTCACTAATGTCCGTCAGGGAAGGAAATCTGTCATCCTCACCTGGTCTGGCCTACATGTGACTCCAGACCCAAAGCAATGTGGTTGACTCTCAGTTGCCCTCTGAAATGGCCTAGCAAGCCATTCATTTGTACCAATCACTACAAAGTCTCAAAGAAATGCAACTAGATGGATCACCTGGCATCGACCTAGGTACCTGCAAAGTCCTCCTCAGTAACATCTGGGAGCTAGTGCCAAAATTGAGAGAGCTGTCTCACAGACTAGTCAAGCAACAGAACTGACATTGTCTGTAAGGTATGATTCTGTAAGTATGACTATGTCCCAGACACCACCAAAAACATCCCTGGATATATCCTGTCCCATCGGCACGACACACCCAGTAGAGGTGGCGGCACAGTGGTATACAGTCAGGAGGGAGTTGCTGTAGGAGTCCTCAATATTGACTTCAGACCCCATGAAGTCTCATGGCTTCAGGTTAAACACGGGCAAGGAAACCTGCTGATTACCACATACCGTTCTCCCTCAGCTGATGATTCAGTACTCCTCAATGTTGAACAACACTTGGAGGAAGCAGAGAGGATGGCAGGGCACAAAATGTACTCTGGGTGAGGGATCTCAGTGTCCACCACCAAGAATGCCTCAGCAGCAGTACTACAGATAGAGTTGGTCGGGTCCTAAAGGACACAGCTGCTAGGCTGGATCTGCAGCAGGTGGTGAGTGAACCAACAAGAGGGAAAAGCATACTTGACTCCATCCTTACCAATCTGCAGGTTGCAGCTGCATCTGTCCATGATAGTATCGGTAAGAGTGACCATCGCACAGTCCTTGTGGAGATGAATTCCCGCCTTCACAATGAGAGCAACCTCCATCGTGTTGTGTGACACTGTCACTGTGCTAAATGGGACAGACTTCGCACAGATCTAGCAACTCAAGACTGGGCATCCATGAGGCACTGTGGGCCATCAACAGCAGCAGAATTGTACTCCAGCACAATCTGTAACCTCATGGACCAGTATATCCCCCACTCGACCATTACCATCAAGCCAGGGGATCAACCGTGGTTCAATGGAGAGTGCAGGAGGGCATACCTGAAGATGAGGTATCAACCTGGTGAAGCCACCAAACAGGACTACTTGCACACCACATCAAAAGCAGCAAGTGATAGACAGACCTAAGCGATCCCACAACCAACGGATCAGATCTAAGCTCTGCCGTTCTGCCACATCCAGTCCACTGCAGCAATCTTCAGCCAGAAGTGCCAAGTGGATGACCCATCTCTGCCTCCTCCAGTGGTCCCCAACGTTACAGATACCAGTCTTCAGCCAATTCGGTTTACTCCACGTGATATCAAGAAACAGTTGGAAACACTGGATACTGCAAAGGCTACGGGCCCTGACAATAGGACTGAAGACTTGTGCTCCAGCACTTGCTGCTCCCCTAGCCAGGCTATTCCAGTGCAGTTACAACACTGGCATCTACCCGACCAATGTGGAAAATCATCCAAGTATGTCCTATACACAAAAAGCAGGACAAATCCAACCTGGCCAGTTACCACCCCATCAGCCTCCTCTCAATCATCAGTAAAGTGATGGAAGGTGTCATCAACAGAGCTATCAAGCAGCACCTGCTCAGAAATAACCTGCTCAGTGATGCCCAGTTTGTGTTCTGCCAGGGCCACTCAGCTCCTAACCTCATTACAGCCGAGGTTCAAACATGGACAAAAGAGCTGAATTCCAGAGGTGAGGTGAGAGTGACAGCCTTTGACATCAAGGCTGCCTCTGAGTTTGGCATCAAGGAGCCCTAGCAAAACTGGAATCGTTGGGTATCGGGGCAAACTCTCCAGTAGTTGGAGTCATACCTGACAAATAAGATGATGGTCGTGGTTGTTGGAGATCAGTCATCTCGGCTCCAAGACAGTGTCCTAGACCCAAGCATCTTGAGCTGCTTCATCAACGACCTTCCCTCTATCATAAAGTCAGAAGTGGGGATGTTTGCCGATGATTGCACAATGTTCAGCACCATTCGTGACTCCTCAGATACTGAAGCAGTCTATGTTCAAATGCAACAAGATCTGGACAATATCCAGGCTTGGGCTGACAAGTGGAAAGTGACAATCGCACCACACAATTGCCAGGCTATGACTATCACCAGTAAGAGACAATCTAACCACTGCCCCTTGACAGTCAACAGTGTTACCATCACTGAATCCCCCTACTGTCAAAATCTGGAGGTTATCATTGACCAGAAACTCAACTGGACCAACCACACAAACACAGAGGCTACAAGAGCAGGTCAGAAGCTAGGAATATTGCGGCAACTAACTCACCACCTGATTCCTGAAAGCCTGTCCAGCGTCTACAAGGCACAAGCCAGGAGTGTGATGGAATACTCTCCACTTGCCTGGATGAGTGCAGCCTCAACAACACTCCAGAAGCTTAACACCATCCAGGCCAAAGCAGCCCTCTTGATTGGCACTACATCCACAAGCATCCACTCCCGCCACCACTGATGCACAGTAGCAGCAGTGTGTACTACCTACAAGATGTACTGCAGAAATTCACCAAAGATCCTCAAGGAGCACCTTCCAAACCCATGACCACTTCCATCTAGAAGGACAATGGCAGCAGACATATGGGAAGACCACCACCTCCAAGTTCCCCTCCAAGCCACTCCCCATCCTGACTTGGGAATATATCGCCATTCCTTCACTGTCACTGGTCAAAATCCTGGAATTCCCTCCCTAATAGCATTATGGGTCAACCCACAGCAGGTGGACTGCAGCAGTTCAAGAAGGCAGCTCACCACCACCTCCTCAAGGGCAACTAGGGATGGGCAAGAAATGCTGGCCATCTAGTGACACCCACATCCCACAAATTAATGAAAAAAAAGGGGGCTGCTTCGCTTAGTTGGCTAGATGGGTAACGTGGGTCAGAATAACGCCAACAGCACCAATTCAGTTCCTTTTCTGGCTCGGGTAGATTTGCACCATGTGGCCTTGCCTGGCCCCTTACAGTGGAGGACAATGGGAAATCATCACTGACAAAAGCTGCCATGAAATAACTAAGGGTGAAGCATCATTAGATAGTGGGCCAAGAAACGGCCTTTGGGTGGAGCAAGCACGACATGATGTCATAGTATGAAGATTTTCATCCTGTCATCTTGTAAAAGATTCTTGCATTATCATTATGCAAATAATAACGGTGTTTTAAATTAGTTTCTGCACTGGTAACCTTATTCACATAAGATCTGTATGCAAATTACTACCAACTATGCTACTGCTTTGTGCAGCACTCAACCATACAGACTTGGGAAGTTCACAGATGTGATCCCTAACTTGAACCACTTTGGCTGTAATTGGCTAATCAGAAGTGGGGTTGACACAATCCAAAGAAATCAGTTAAGCTTTTGTATCCATTTTTACATTTATTCTTGAATTGAAATGTTCTCCTCCAGTCTGTACTGTTTTGTCATCTATGTGTACCGAGATGTGGAAGTGTGTTAAGCTTTTTCCTCCTGATTGTTCTCGATGAGCCTTGCTGGAAGTACATGGCATGAAAATCCAGTGAGGCTCAGCCGTGTTACACCCCATCTGACAAAATATGCAGGGAACTGCTGCTACCCATTACATCAGTTCTTAACTCAAGCCAAGCAAAGATGAAAGAATGTTTCTGCAAAAAAGGCAGCCTGATAGGTGGTGTTCATATAATTGATGACATTAGGTGTGGAAAATAAACTGATTTAGATTGTCAGCTGTAACATGCAGTGTATTATGCTCAATCAAAAATTGCTTTTAGCAATGTAAGGTTTTAAAAATCTAACTGTAAAAGGTAAAGTCGTCATGGTCTTATCACACCATGGACTGCTTTTTCATTTCAGAAATACAGCTGGAGGTGGTTTAACCTGATGGTCATCACAACTTGATGGGGGAGGGAGGGTGGGTGGTGGTGGTGGTGGTGGAGGGGGGTGGCTTTGCGGGGGGAAGAATGTAGAAGTTGAAAAGGAGAATTTACCATGGTAACCTCATCCATGCTGTTGGTGCAAACCAGCTGACTGAGCTTAGCTCCAATCGCCTGTCTCTTTCTAACTGCGAAACATTACAACTATTCTTGTTTTTTGCTGTTTTAAAAGAATTCATCAAATCCATATTTGCATTTTAATGCAATAGGCCAAGTCTTATTTCTGTGAATTGCATTCCAGTGAAGTTGGAGATCAAAGTATCTTTACAACAGAATGGACAGTTAGGTTTTCATTTTGTGTTTTCAATTTCCTGGATGTAGCAAGATATGATTAGGAGCCGGTAGGCCCTTCAAACCTCTTCTGCTGTTCACTAAGATGTGTTGGTGTGTTTGTGATTTGAATTCCATGTTACCATCTCGTCCGATAACCTTCAATTCCCTTATCTAACAAGAATCTGCTTACCTACTATAAAAATATTTAATGATCCTGTTTCCACTGTCTGAGAGGCAGAGCTGCAAAGTCGCACAGCCCTCAAAAAAAATTCTCCTCATCTGCCCTAAAAAGGGCTATGTCCACTTTAAAAATTGCCCCTTAGTTTTGCAATCGCCCTCGAGAAAACGTCCTTTCTATGTCCACTTTGTCAAGACTGTTGAACCTTTTACATTTCAATCAAAACCCCCTTGATCTTCTAAACTCCAATGAAAACAAGCCTAACCTATACAAATTTTCCTCACAAGACACCCCACGCTGTCCAGGTATCTAGTAAAACACCTGAACCATCTGCAGTCCATTTACATCCATGCTAAAATAAGGATACCAAACCTGCAAACCTTTGTGATATGGTCTTATCCTTTTATGAGCAATTCCAATTGTAATAATGAATAGCTTTCCAATTGTCTTGTTAATCACTTGCTGTATCTGCATACTAATTTTGTCACTCATGCACTAGAACACCTATGTTACTCTGCACCTTAGAATTCTGTAGTCATTTTCTGTTTAAATATTGCTGTTTTTATTATTTTTCTTGCCAAAGTGAAGAACTTCACATTTTCCCACGTTATACTCCCATCTGTCAGACTTTTGCCCATTTACTTAAGAGATGCAGAGTGATCTAAGTAGGTTGTCATCTTCAGAGTATACTTTCCTGCTTTGTTATCTGCAATTTTAATTGCTTTGCCTTTGATTCCCTCATCTATGCCATTGATACAAATGGTAAAAGGTTGAGGGGCCCAGCACAAACCCTTTAGAGACCCCATTCATCACATCCTACCAATCTAAAAAGACCTGATTTTGCACTCTATTTTCTGTCAGCTATTCAATCTTTTATCCATGCTGGGATGTAACCCTCTACACCACAAGCTCCTACTTTGTGGAGTAACTTTTTAACTTCAAATGCATTCTGGAAATCTAAGTACAATATGTCAATGTGCTCCCTTTTATGTACAAAGCATGTCACTTTAAAGAATTCCAGTTAGTTGGTTAAACACTCTTGCCCTTTCACAGAACCATGCTGACACCTCGACTTTCAAGTTTTCCAAGTACCCAGTTATAATTATTTGAATGACTAATTCGCAAACCCTCACCACACACATTAAGGTTACTAGCCTATAGTTTCCTGTGTTCTACCTCCCTCCTTGAATACAAGCATTATATTCTTTCCAGAGTGATGGAACCTTTCATGAATAAATGGACTTTTAGAAAATTAGCACCAATGCATCTACTAATTTTGTTAGCAACTACTTTTGAGATCTTTGGAGGAATTTCATCAGGACTGAGAGACTTGCATTCCACCAGTTTGCTATAATGGATACACTGTTGTTTTCAGAATTACTTTCTCAGACTATTGTATAATGATGTTCTGTAGTTTTAAAAATTATTCAAGACCACATTAGTTGGCGTGCAATTTCTTACTCTATGAAATATTGTGAAGGTCTGATAACATGGAAGAACAGTGTGCTGTTAACCATATGCCTAAGGAAATAGATTTTTTTTTCAATATTGCATAAAATTTATAAACTGAAAATGAAATGCTGTTTTTTCTGACTAACAAACTGAGAAGTTTCTTTACGAAAGCAAAGGTTGTGGGTAACATTCCATCTATATTTTGTACATCCATTTTAATTCCAGCCCTGCATGGGGCTTTTTTCTGTGAATGTGTAATGTGTTTTGATGATTGTTTTTCTAGGTGGGGACTCTTCCTCTTCTACATCATCATCAACTAATGCTTCACTTCCTAACAACTACGATGCTTTGGAAGGTGGAAGCTACCAAGGTAACTATTTCTTCTGGGTCACGTAAAATGTTATTTGTATTCAGTCTGGAAAGTATGGATCCCTGTGCTGTTTTCCAGACTGGAGTGATTACTCTGAATGCCAAATGGCCACCAGCACCGATATAGATAAAGCCAGGGACAGGCTTCAGGATGTAGCTGTGCATGTGTTGCAGATGTCACCATGATCTGTGCAACATGTCAGTGCAGAATTCCCAGACATTTTTTCCATGTAAGATTTGATTTTTAAAGCGACAATTTCCTCTGCCAGTCTGACAATCCCAATCTACAATATGATTAAAATCGCTCATGATTAATGTACTGCTTTTGTTACACACCTTCAACATCTCCTGGTTTATTCTTCTGCCCTACTGTATAGTTACTGTTAGGGAGCCCATAGATTGCTCCTACCAGTGTTGTCATTCCTTTCTTTTCTTTATTAACCTCCACCCATATGGATTCTATGTCACCTGATTTAAGATCATTTCTTGCTGTTGCACTTATTCCATCCTGTACCATCAATGCTGCCTTCACCACCTCCTTCCTACCTACCTTTCAAAAAGTGGCATACTCCTGAATGTTTAGCTCTTAGCTTTGATCTCCTTGTAACCATTGTTGTAAAGCAGAGGTCAACACACCCCACCCCACCCCCTTCTGATAATTAAAACCAAAACACCCAGAGAGGCATACGTTGCCCTATAATCTGTTAAAAGAGCCCTCAATCTGTTATAAAGGATTGGCTAAATAAAATAAACCCCTGACACTAACTTCATAATCAACAAGTAACTATTTATTTATCTAACTCTTAACAGTGAACAAATTAACTAAACTATTAACAAACCGAATAAATCCCTTCCAGCTACCAACTATTCCCAAATAAAACCAGATTCTAATGGTATTCTGATCCAATATATATAAGTCCCACTTATATGAACCAAGATTTAAAACAATTGGAATTTAATCTCTCGAAATAACAGCCAGGTTGTGTCTTCTGGAATGGTCTGTGTTTTCTCCAACGAATTCTTCTGTCACGAAAGCCTTCTCGGTGAATCCTTCTGTCAGAAATGCCTTCTCCGTCAAATTCTTTTTGTCAGGAGCATTAACTATTTGTGCTGCAGGTACCTTTTAATTTAGATGGAGCTTGCTCTAAGGCTTAGAGCATCCTGTGAGAGCCAGTGATCGATTGTTTTAGAGCCGAGAGCTGTTCTCTTGGCAGGTGACAGTCGGCTCTCCCTGATTTTTCCAAATGCCTTCATCTTTTATACCCTTAATGACATACCAATTTCTTACTGTAGGATTAGTTCTATGTTGTCAAAACCATCAGATTTAATTGGTTTTTTGTAGCTAAAGGCCTGGTTTAAGTTAATTGGCTAAATTTGAAAACCTGTCATCTTGGTAAAAATGCTGCTTTGCCTGCTAACGGTATAGCCTTTTGATACAAATGTTTCGGTTCAGGTGCTCTGTGGACCTGCAAACCCGCAGGCATCCTTTTGAATCTGTAAGCATAGAAAAAGCAAGTCATCTTTTAAAGGGACCATGCACTGCTTTCCCCATAGCATTTTACAAACACCAACAGTTTACAAACGCCAAATTCTAATGTCCTGCTTTCCAATCCACAAGTACTCTACCCAGCATTGACCTGTATTTGTGCAGTTACTTTGCTTATTTTGTTCTCAATTTGGCGCACTGTCAAGCAAAGAACCATTAATTTTCTCCTGTTAACCAGTATTTTCCATTTTGACGCTGTTTTTCTATGTTTATATCCTTTGTGTCCCATCTGTGTATAACTACCCTGTAATGCCGCCATATTCTCTTTCTTTGTAAGCCTACACTTCCCTTCTCCTAAACCCCTCCCCTCACAAAATAAATTGGCTTAAAGCCCTCTCTACAGCCCTAGATTCTCTAGGACACTTGTCCCAGCACAGTTCAAGTGAGGCCCATTCCACCAGAACAGTTCCTTCTACTGGTGCCACTGTCCCATGATCTGAAAACCATTTCACCCACACCATCTTTAAGACATGCATTTAAATGTTTAACATTATTTACCCTATGCAGTTTGCCCATGGCTCATGACAGTAATCCAGATATTATTACCTTGGTGGGTCAGCTTTTTAGTTTAACTCTTAAATGTTCAAGATCTTTCAGCAAAACCTGCTTTCAATGGTCCTACCAATGTTGTGAGTACCAGTGTGGATGACAACTGGACCCCTCTCCTCCCTCTCAAAGTTCCACTGCAGCCCTTAAGTGATGTCCTTAACTGGGTAGGCAACACAACCTCCCACTCTGAAAACACTATCTATGCCCCTAATTATACTACTCCATTCCTGTTTCCTCACCCCACCCCCACCACCACTTGAATGACTCCCTGTACTGAGGTGCCATGGTCAGTTTGCTTATCCTCCCTGCATTCCCCACTCTTGTCTGCACAGCTTGCAAGAAACTTGTAACCACTGGATGGTTGCAGGGGCCAAGGCTCCTCAATTTGAATCTCTGGGTCCTCGTACCTGTCTCACCAGCAGTCACACTACAGACCAATTTGAATTACCTCATCTGAAGAATGTGACCACTCTCTGGAGCAAAGTTTCCAGGTAACTTTCCCCATCACTAATGTAGTGCACTGTTTGCAGCTCAGGCTCCAGCTTCCCAATACTGATCTGAAGTTCCTCAAGCTGCAGACACTTAGTGAAAATGTGTTAACTCGGTTCTTATTGCTATCCAGCAGCTTCCACATGTTGTAGTAGCAACAGATTACCCATCTTACCACCATCATCATCACACTTGATGTAATTTATATATTAAATTACTAGAGATTCCCTACCCTTTACACTTCCCTGTGCTGATATATTATGTTTCGAAACAAGTAGGAAAAATGTCACTGGTGTCAATCTAATATCAAAGTAGTTTTTTTCTAAGAGAAGGAAGGAAACACTGGAGCCCTAAACAAACTGAAGGCTTGAGTTTTATCTTAATGAATAGAAATATTCACTAATACAACTTACCAATCACTGCTTTCCTTTCGCTTGAGATATTCTGTGGTCATGACATCACTCTGCCACTGGTCTCACTTGCGGTCAGTCTCTTGATCCACACCTTTTATCGTGTCCCATTCACCTCTTGCTCTGGAATGTTTACTTCTGGCAGTAAACTCTAGTTAAAACACCTCTTCCACACTTTGATTCAAAAGTGGAAATTTTGTTCTAATTTCCAATAGTAATGTGTCAGAACTTACTCAGTTGAGGTCCCACTTGTAGAGAGTGGCTTATAAAGTTCTGCTGAGAGAACCTGTTTAGCCACTCTAATCAACACCTCATTTAGACAAAGGAATTCAGATGCTTGAATTCGACGGCCAGAATCAGGCAGTCAATTCCTTATGAGCAAGGTTTTGCTTATAATGAGCAACATTATAAGATGAATATTGTTATAATGAGATCCAGTAAGTTAATTTGTAGTAGCTTTACCTGGTACAATACTAGGATAGCAAAGTCCAGTTTGATTCCCACTCCATGATGAATTGCTCTTGAGTCGATTGCTGCAATTTGTTTAGCCTAGAGAAGCTGAAAAAAGTCAGAATCTCTGCTATTCAATTTTTAATGTTTCCTGTTGACAAAAACACGTACATGCTAGTTGGAGGAGCCCAATAAGAGCTTAACTGTGATGCATTATTTGGCACCCTGCTTGCAAATTAAGAATTACTGTTTGGTCAAAAAGCAGCTGAGGCAGCCAGGGAATCTTTCCCCAGAAATGCACAATACCTTATACAGGAAATGGAAAAATCTTCGTGAAAATGTTGTGTAGCTGACAAACCGGCTCCATCTCACTTCTTTCAAAGTGTAATAGAAAGGGAAATATGTATGTGTAGTAGAACAGAAGCATGTATCATAGATTTTCAACTCAACACATTTGTATGTACAAAAAGCAAAGCACTGCGGATGCTGGAGAACTGAAACAAAAGAAATTGCTGGAGAAACTCAGCCGGTCTGGAGAATCACCAGTCTAAAATCATTAATTCTGTTTTCTCCCACAGCTGCTGCCAGACCTACTTGTGTACATAACTATGATTAGTTCATTATGCATTTAGCTGGCCTGAGTTTGTCTGTTCTGCACTTTGAGAAATTTCTCTTTGGTGTTCATTCTGCACAAATAACTAACTAAATTGCATATCTGCAGATTACATTTTTGCTGTATTGAGTAAATTTGACAAAAAAAGTAAAATAATTGTTTTATGCAAATATGCAGTTTAGATTGAGGTCTAGTTACGGTTAACAGTATCGATAATTAGGAAAATCTTTCCTATTAAACTGGAACTTGGTGTTATATGGTTGTATGGTGTGTGTGTGTGTGTGTGTGTTGTGGGGTGCATTGAGCTATTTGAGAACTGTTTGGATGTCATACAAGGAGAACATTAATTTGAAAAACACATCTTCTTTGAAAGGCCTATGCATTTTTCTGACTCGATATTTTTAAAGTAGTAATTGATGGCCAGGTGACAAGATAATAAAACTAAACTCCCTTTCTGTTGACCCAGATTTCCCCACTCTGTTGTCCATAACACAGCAAATAAATAAAGTTTTGAATTGGCTCTACATTTAATGTGCAGTCCTTTTGCACCCATTCTTCTTCCTATTAATAGTTCTTGCCTCCAGCTCTCTGTGTACGCTAAATTCCAATAAGTCCACCAAAGGCTTGTATTCCTGCCTAGACAGACTAGAACAGCCTGAAGCCTATTGATTTAAATTGCTCACTTGTGTACGTTTTTCTGTCATCTGAAATTTATAAATGGTTCTCTTTATGCCCTTTTCTAAATATTTCATGATAGAACTATTGATGTTTAACATTCATGGGCCTTATTTTCTCAAAATCACTCAAAAGTGAGATCAAGCAATGATTGAAATCACTCGATACAGTCAAGCATATGAGCCCGGACAGTATTTCCAAAAGTAGTACTCAAGACCTGTGCTCTTACCGAACTCTTTCTGTAGAGCTGCAACACTTCCATTGACAGTATGGAAATTTGACCAGAGATAGTAGGAACTGCAGATGCTGGAGAATCTGGGATAACAAGGTGGTAGAGCTGGATGAACACAGCAGGCCAAGCAGCATTAGAGGAGCAGGAAAGCTGGCGTTTCGGGCCTACACCCTTCTTCAAAAATGAAGGGTCTGAAGAAGGGTCTAGGCCCGA
>NW_025969115.1:0-17225 GCF_021869965.1 Rhincodon typus
GCATTTAAATGGTCATTGGATAAACATATGGATGATAATGGAATAGTCTAGGTTAGATGGGCTTCAGATTGGTTTTCACAGGTTGGCGCAACATCGAGGCCCGAAGGGCCTGTACTGCGCTGTAATGTTCTATGTTCTATGATGCTGCTTGGCCTGCTGTGTTCATCCAGCCCTGCACCTTGTTGTCATGAATTAGCTTGTCATTGGCTGCCAAGTCACCAACTGGAGGTGGATCAGGTTTCAACAAAGTGAGAATGGCTGGAGCTGATGGTAAAATCAGCTAGTTAAATAAGTACTACTTGAAAAATTTAAACTATTTTTAACCAAGCAGCTTCCAACCCTGCCGCCACCCCCCCCACCAAAAAAAAACAACGCTGGCTGACAGGGAGAAACAGCAAATGATTCGGATTAAATTAAAGTTAGAATTAGAATTAGGTTTCTTGTCACATGTACTTACGAGTGCAGTGAAAAGTTTACAAAGTTGTAAACTTATGGCGCCATATAATGTACAAAGTACCTATGTACAGAATCTTAGGAATAAATTAGAAAAATAAAGAAATAAAAATGTTCAGCATTACAGTCCTTCAAGCAGACTGCGCCAAACTCAATCTGGGGTTACCAGTTTTCGCCGCCACAGATGCCGGGCAACCTCACTCTAAGCCAGGTTGTACTCGCTCGCCCTGTGATGGCTCGACAGTCACGCTGATCTTCTCTGCACTGCACAAACTCATTCTCCAAAACGTAAAGTGAAGTAAGAAAAAAAGTCCAAGAACAAAAATAGTAACAGCAGATGGAGTAAATGAGTTTTGGGCAGGAGCCCACATGCTGCACTGCTACCCAGCTGCCATCTTGATAGATGAGGATTTGGTAAGTGGGAAGAAACTTGGGTATTGGAGAATTAAGAAAGCTTGTCTTTTGTCTACCTGATCATGAAGAGAAGATTAAGTGCAGCGCCAAAGAAAACAAAAGGGGCACAAGAGTAGTACAGTAGCTCTTGCAGAGAGCTGGCAGAATGATGGTGGGCTGAATTGCCTCCTTCTGTGCATTAACTATTCTATTCAAAATATTTTGTGAAAAGGAAAAAATTAGCAATGCTGCTTTAACTAAAATCAACAGCAACTGTACAGATCAGTGGAACTAAGATGACAGGTAATGATGTTCTTGTTTACTGCCTTCAGTCTGACACAAGGCACTCAAAACAGCAAGGGTTTTTGTTTGAACTGCCACCAGAAGAGGAAGGGATAACTGGGAATGATCAGAAGGGGGACCCCTCACATTGTCCAAATTTAATACCAACTTTGTCCAGTGGTGGTAACTCAAGATCCAAATGCTGCAGCTGCAAGAATCATAAGACTTTATGTGACATCTTTTATGACTCCCAGGACGACCCAAAGTGTTTTACAGGTAACGAAGTACACTTCAAATCCAATCAATGGAGTAACACAGGAATTTGGGAAGGCACTTCGTGCAAAAGGACGTCCTAGAAACAGCAATGCGGCAATTGCTACAGAGGGGTCTGAAAGGGTTAACACTAGTCCTACAGGCACCACCCACTAATTTGTCATACAGACTTGTGGACAGATCAACTCAGGATATTGAACAAATATGACCAAACATCTAGCTGTTCTCAAAGACCCTGTAATAATGTCAATACTACAAGTATTTCCTCTAGCTCATTGCTAAAATGCAATAACTTTAAGATCTAACTACAAGAAATTCTTCTTGTTAGACCAGGAGATGGTTTTCCTCAACCACACCAGACCAAGCAGGCCTTGTAGCTCCACACATTTTAAAGGGTTGGTGAGCAACTTCTTCATGAACACAAACTCAGGAAGGGTGGTGATTTGGCCTATCCATATAACTGAAATAAACAGACCATCCTTTTTGCTCTGCTAGAAGAGGGTTGAATTTTGATTAGGAAACCAAGGATAACAGCCTTAATCTCTCGAATAGTGCCAATGGATGCGCTGGGGGCTGGACTGAATGTCTTGTCTGAATACTAGCACCGTACGATCAAAGTATACAATCTAGACTGACATTCTATGCTACACAGTAAGGATATGCCTTTCGCTTGAAATATTAATTTAAGGTTTCAATTGCCTGTGCGAGATGCACAGAAGAGCTCATGCAGCATGACACTCCTCGGTCAATACACCTCCATCAACCAGGTGAGAGGTTTTCTAACAATTTGTCTGCCATGTTAAATCTAACTTGGTTGATGTGTTTGTCTACATAACACAAACCAAACCTAAAAATAACTTTTCGGTGGTAGACTGTTTGGGACAGATGGGATTTGATACAAATTAAAATCCATTTGTTCATTGCTTACATCCATTCAATCCACTTCTACAGCACTTTGCCTTCAGTGTGTGGAAATGTTGACAAGGCATCATACAAAACAGCATAAAATGTTACCAGAAAATACTTGATCTATTAATTCTTTAAATACTGCATTTTACTGTCAAAACTACTTGTTACTGAGGCCAAACAGGCAGTAGTTGCCTTCTGCTACCTCATAATTTGACCATTGTATACATGAGCCAAGGCAGTGAATACCACCAAGTTGGGTGGCTGCTATAAAAGGCAGAACTCAAGGTGATCTACAGTGAATGTAAACCCGGTTCACAAAAGCCTAAACACACATCCACACTTAACAGTTATGCAGGAATGTGAATTCTTGGTGCAGTCTCTCATCCTCTCCACAATCCCAGGGCCACTGCAGGCAAATATTAGATAGATCTGTGCCTGGCCAGCAGATCATATCATGTTTGTAGTAACAGTTCAACACACGCTTAGAGAATGAGACAGTCATTGTTTGAGCGAGTTTTTGAACAGGTTCCATTTCAATACTTTGCTGTGAACACCGAATTAAGCTGCTTGAAAATTGAGAAGTTACAATTTTTGCTGGTCTTGCAGATCAAGACATGTAGCAACAAAATAAACCAAATTATCCAAGAAAGCCACAGGAATGGAGCTTGAACCCATAACTTTTGGGATCAGATTCAGGGGTCAGCCATTTAGTCTTGATTTGAAGACTTTTTTTTTAACAAGTAGTTTACTGAACCTTTGGAGTTTCTATCCCAAAGGACTGTAGATGTGTCATTGTTCAGTATATTCAAGAGAGCGGATGATGTCTTTCTGGATAGTAAGGAAATTGAGGGATTTGGTGATAGAATGAGGAGGTGCAATTAAATTTTGATCTTACTGAATGTTGAAGGTTGGAGGAGACAAATGACCTACTCCAACTCCTGTTTATGTTTTCCTGACTCTCAAGATGACTGTGTTACCAAAAGAGTCATAAGACCTCCAAGTAAAGCTGACATAATGCAGTTGAGACAAAAGAATCACTGCAAGATGCTGTGTCCTCCAACTAATAGGTTGTGTTCTTTCCCCATGCTCAGAACAGAAAGACTTCCCAACAATGCAGCAACCTGGCAACAGAATACTCACACTGAAATACCAGTCAACATTGCGTGACCGCAGCCAAAACCAAGTATTGGATTCCAAACAAAAATATGTGCATATTCCATCAATGAAGCAGAAAGGAGGTGGCCCAAAAGCAAGGAAACACTGACAGCTACAGAACAGAATGCTATCAGCCAAATGATTAATAAGTGCTCTTCCATTTACAGTATAATACCTAAACTTATTGAAAATCATCAGCATGAGATTAAATTGTATATTTAGATGGTCAACATTCTACCATTAACAATGTAACAGTTAGAGATCAAATTAACAGTGTTGTCTGGGGTTTTCTGAATGAATAGGTAAAAGTGAATAACCATAGGATGGAAACTTAGATGGAAAGGTCAGCCATCGTGGCATGTTCAGGAGCGAGAAGCTTCGGATAATGCAACTATTTGTCAGTGTCTGTGTCACACACTGTTCCCCATTGCTAAACTTTCACCTCAGCTCCCCAGGATGCCAATCAACGTGAACACCACTTTTATTTCAAAAACCGAATCACACCTTTCAATACTGAAGGTAGCATCTTGGTTTAAATCCATTCCTAATTCCAGGGGAAAAATCCAGAGGCACTTCTAGCTTGAAACTAGCTGCTATTGAAAGGCTGGAGTTGCGCCTGTGATTAAATATTTGAACAGTGTTTCTGCAGTGCATGGGAATAGAACCACCAAAGGCAAGTAACTGACCAGGACAACAGCATGTTAGAAATATGTCGCACATGCATTGTAGATTGTACAACTCTTCAAAGTTCTGCAGTGAAGTTTGTTGATTAGGACCATGGCATCTTGCGGCCTTATTACCTTAAGAAACCTGGATCTCTCACATTGACTACAAGATTTAGGAGTAGAGGCAGACTGTTCAGCCTGATGACTGATCGCAATGCTCAACTCTATTTAACCTTTTCCTCACAATCTTTGACTCCCTTGCTGATTAAAATTATGCATCTTGGCCTTGAATGTATATTTAACGATCCAACTTCTACTGCGCTGTGATAAAGAATTCCACAGGTTCACTATCCTCAGATAAGAGGTATCTCATTTGTCTTGAATGGGCAACCTTTTATTGAGATTACACCTTTTGGCGTTAAGACTCTTTTACAAGGGGTAGCAGCCTTTCCAGATCTACTCTATCAAGTCCGCGACTCTTAGATGTTTCAATAAGGTAACCTCTCACTGAGGACAGGCCCAACCTACTTAGCATCTCCTCATAAGACAGTCCCTCCATACTCAGGATCAGTCTAGTTATCTTCTCTGGAGTGCCTTCAATGTGCCAGTACAGCAGACCTTGTTATAATCAGCACCTTATGAACCTGCACTCTCGATAAACCGAAAAAAAAATTATATACCTCAAATATTGGAAATTTACTGCATCATCACAATCTCTGCAATATCGGAGTAGTCAGTTGAGGGTGCAAGTGAGAATACTCTCTACTGGTAAGTTTTATTAAGCAAAGTTACATTATTAGTTAAGTGATTTATGCACTAAATAAAGCACAGCAATGATGTGTAAGTCCCCTGCATTATGTTTCTTTTACTTAGTGTGTGTTTTTATGTTGATTATGTAGACCTCTTGATCCACTGGAATATTTGATCAACCGGCACACTCCTGGCCCCATAGGTGCTGGTTAATAAAAAGTTTACTGCATAACTTGTCTAAGATAAGAAGTCCAAAACTGTTCAGTATTCCAGCTTTGGACTGACTAGTAACTTCATTTTAGCAAGACTTCCCTATTTTAATACACCACCCTCTTTGAAATAAAGGCCCATATTCCATTTACTTTCTCTATTATCTTCTGAACTTCCATGTTAGCTTTTGGTGATTTGTGGAACAGGACTCTCAAACCCCTTTGTGCAATAGCTTTGTGCAGTGTTTCTCCATTTAAACAGCTCCTCTATTCTACCTGCTAAAATCCATAATCTAATTTTCCCACATTATATTCTGTCAAGTTTTTATGCACTCATTTAACCTTCCTATATCCTTTTGCAGACTCCTTGCAACATCCTCCCCATTTGCCTTCCCACATACGTGTGCAAACGTGGTTATTATACATTCACTTTCCTTATCCAAGTCATTAATACAGATTTTAAATAATTATGGATCCAGCACTGATCCCTATGGCACTCTACTAGTTACAGGTTACCTTCCTGAAAATGACCCTTCATCCAAATTTTCTATTCAGTAGCTAATCCTCTATCCATGCTGATACACTACCTCCAAACACCATGGGTTCTGTTCTTCTGTAGCCTAATATGAGACATTACCAAATATACATCCACTGCTTCCCACCTGTCTATCCTGCTTCTTAGCTCAAAAGAATTTAAGTTATTTGTCAATCATGATTTCCTCCTCCTGTTTACTCTTCTTGATCGTTTACGTAGTTCCAAATGCTTGGCTATTATATCCTTTACAATAGGCACCAACATTTTCTAAATAACAGACATGAAGTTTTCAAGATAACAGGAAAAGACAGGGTAGATAAAGATGAACTATGCCTCAACAAGTGGAAATTCTGGAACTAAGGGGCATATTCTGAGAATTAGAGCCATACCATTCAGGAGAGATGTTTGGAAGTAACTCTACACAAAAGGTGGCAGGGGTTTGGAACTCTTCTACAAATGGAAGTGGATGCTAGATCAATTGTTAGTTTTAAAACTAAGAAAGATAATTTTTTTTGTTAAGCAAAGGTTATAAGGAAGATGGGCCAAAGGCAGGTATATGGAGTTAGGCCACAAATCAGTCATGATCTCACTGAATGGTGTAACAGGCACCAAGGGGCTGAATGGCCTATTCCTGTTCCTGTGTTATCATGTAACTGTTTTTTGTCTTGTTTCTAAAATAAAAGTATTACAATGGTAGGTTTCTAATCCTCCAGAATTTACCAAAAACTGAACATTCTTGGAGCTTATTACAACTATCTCTGTAGTTAATTCTTTAAATATCCTCAGATGCAACCCATCAGGTGGTCCCTCGATATCATAAATTTGGCAGTCGATGTAACATCAACATCTTTGCTACCATTTTGGCTGGCTTTTAAGAAAAAACACAAATGAGACATTGTGAAAATAAAAGTGAACAGTACAGTGTCTTGGTACAATAGGACACACGCTGCACTTAAAAATACTGCCCACTGCTTAGTTGCTGACAGCCACTTTGGACCTAAGCTGTTAGAAGCCAGAGAGAAAAAGCTCTTATCTCAAAGTTAGGAAATGGGGGGTGATTTCTTCATTGCCACATAATCTGAAGCAGATTGCCTACAGATACTTGCTGTGCAACATTCAAAATTAACAGCACATACAGATCACAGAGAGAGATGTGAGCAGCAAATTGACTCTTGCTATTTGCATAAGAATGTTTAATATATTTTTAATATTGAAGCAAATGCAAAAGGTACATGAACGAGGTCGACAACTGCAAAATGTCACTTCCTCAGTCCTTCATTGTCAGAGGTGCCATGTCAAAGTAAAGCCCTATCCGCTGTTTGGATGGATGAGCCATGGCACATTTCAGAGAGGAGCCAGGCAGATGATCTTGTGCAAACAGTTCTCCTTTAATTGTAAAAGGAACACCACCGTCCATAAGTTCACCTCCAAGACACCCATTGTCCTGACTGGGAAAGTGCAGATCCTTCACTGTCAGTGAACCAAAATCCTAGAATTCCCTCCCTAACAGCAACTACAAGCCTACCTCCAAGCACAGACTGCTAAGGTTCAAGGCAGCTCACCACCTTTTCAAGGGTAACAAATGCTGGCCAGCCAGCAACACCCACGATCCACGAATGAATTGAAAAATCTACCAACATGAACAGTCCATTCTCTCAGTCTGGCATTTACCAACCTACACTCAAAGTCCACGGGCAGGGGAAGGAGGAAGAAGATTTCCCCAAAAAGTCCCAGAATCGCCCCTGAAAACTGAAACAGAGGCAGCCAAAGAAATGCATCCATCCACAATGTCTGTGGAACATAGAACAGCTAAGTTACTGCTGCTCCTTTCAGAAACCTTGGCTCTTAACAACAGACTGCTCCAGTTCCAAGTCCACATTCCCCTTCTCTCATTCTTGCTGGACCTCAAGATACAGAATCTATGAACAGAGGAGCTGCAAGGGCAGGAATGAGGAACTGTCAACTAGTATGGTGTGAATTAGCATACTGCCTGGAATACTTATCTGACGCCTGAATTACTGACCCACTAATTTAAGTACTCACTGCCCACAATCTACACTGATATAGTTAAAATGTTGAACTAGTTTGCAAGTACAGATACTGCTGACAGCTGCAATGCTGCTTCCCTAAATGGTAAATTTCATAATGCTGAGGTTCTCTGAAGGCAATCATTCTTTAAAATATGTGGCAAAGGTGGTGGTTTATTTGAACGATGGCAGTGTATGTTGAGATAGAGCAGGAAGGGTGTGAGGAAGGCCATCACATTGAGGGTAAGACCAGCCCAGTGTAAATCTGCAGTGACACATTCCAGTGCTTCTGCACACACTGTGCACTTGTTTCCCATACAGGAAGTTTCATGCTGTCACCAAAAACTGCCTGCAGTCAATATGAATTTACTGTGTTCTCTGTTCAACAATTTCTGATCCTGTTCTGACTTGATTGATCACTGGCTTCAACTCCCAATGCTCAAAGTTATTAAAGTAGATGTAAACACAATTTCAAACCTTTCAATTACGCACTTACTTCTAGGTCTGATAGATGAAGAAACCTTTTGCAAAGACCCTTTCATGACTTTAGGATAACTGCCAGAAAGATACCTTCAACATAATGGTGATATTTCAAATGGTACCTCAAATCTTCCAAACCAACCAGCTCCTGAACAGAAAAAGCCCATGCCAGACAGAATGAAAATAGAAATTCATGCCTGCAATTCTAATTAAATTGGCACCATCACCTTTAATAATGTAATGAAAAATCAGCACTTCAACTTCCAGCTAGCACAGCAAAAGGTTGCAGTTTGTGAAATTTATAACGCTGTTTTTCTTTCTGACCCAGTCTTCTCAATGCGTGGTGACTGCACACTAGATTGTAGATTATATTGTATATTTACTTCATAACTGTGTCTCAATAAGTTTTGTCTTCCGCTAAGGAACGTTGTTCAATAGTTGCTAACTTTGAGGACAGCAGGGAACAAATTTGGGATTTAGAAATTGGGGAACCTTAGGTTAAAAAAAAACTGTCCCATTTCAACGTAACATCAGCAACCCTGCACTGGTGTGGAATTTTAAAAACATTCATAGGTTGTGGACATCACTGGCTCGGTCAGCATTCATTGCAAGGATACACAATGTACTCTGGGTGTGAGATTTCAACGGCAACCAGCGAGTGGCTCGGCAGCAGCACGACATAGCTGCTGGAATGAGTCTGCGGTAGGTGGTGAGGGAACCAACAAGAGGATAAAACATACTTGACCAGATTCTTACCAATCTGCTGGTTGCACATGCATCTATCCATGACAGAATCAATAAGAAGGACCACCCAAAAACCCCATGGATCAAGTGTCACCTTGATGTCGAGAATATTCTCCATTGCATTGCGTGGCACTACCACCATGCTAAATGGGACAGACTTTGAACACATCCAGCAACTCAAGGCTGGGCATCCGTGAGGCACTGTGGGCCATTAACACCAGAATTGCAATCCAGCACAATCTGCAACGTCATGGCCAGGCATCTCCCACTCAACCAGGAGAGTGCAGGTGGGCATGCTAGAAGCAGTAGCAAGCATACCTAAAAATGAGGTGCCAACCTGGTGAAGCTATCAAACAGGCCTACCTGCATGCCAAACAACATAAGCAACAAGTCATAAACAGAGCTAAGCAATTCCACAACCAACGGATTAGATCTAAGCTTTGCAGTCCTGCCACATCCAGTTGTGAATGATGGTGGACAGTTAGGCAACTCACTGGAGGATGCTCTGCAAATATCCCCATCTTCAATGACGGGGTAGCCCAACATGTCAGTCCAAAACAAAAGCCTGAAGCATTCACAGCAATCTTCAGCTAGAAGTGTCAAGTGGATGAGCCATCTCGGCCTCTTCCAGTGGATCCAGCATTCCAGATATCAGTCTTCAGCCATTTTATTTACTCCATGTGATACCAAGAATTGGTTGGAGGCACTGGCTACTGCAAAGATTATGGATTCTGAAAATTCCAGTACTGAAGACTTGTGTTCTGCAACTTGCCACTCCCCTAGCCAAGCTGTTTCAGTACATTTACAACACTAGCACCTACCCGAAAACATGGAAAAATGCCCAGGTCATAGACTTAGAGATATACAGCAAGGAAACAGACCCTTCGGTCCAACTTGTCCACGCCAACCAGATACCCTAAATTAATCTAGTCCCATTTGGCCCATATCGCTTTAAATCCTAGAAGCCTTTCAAATGTTATATAATTGTACCAGCTTCCAACACTCCCCCACAGCTCATTCCGTAGACACACCACCCTGCGAGAGAAAAAGTTGCCCCTTTTATAGCTTCCCCTCTTACCTTAAACTTGTGCCCTCTAGTTTTGGATACCCCCACCCCAGGGAAAAGACCAAACCTATTTCCCTTATCCATGTTCCTCATGATTTTATAAATCTCTCAAAGGTCACCCCTCAGTCTCTGACACTCCAAAGAAAATAGTCCCAGTCTATTCAGTCTATCCCTATAGCTCAAACCCTCCAGCCCTGCCAACATCCTTGTAAATCTTTTCTGAACCCTTTCAAGTTTCACAACATCCTTCCTACAGCAGGGAGACCAGAATTGCACGCAGTATTCCAAAAGTGTAACCAATGTCCTGTACAACCACAACAATGACCTCCCAACTCCTTTGTTCGATGCTGACCAATAAAGGCAAGCATACCAAATGGCTTCTTCACAACCCTATCTACCTGCAACTCCATTTTCAAGGAATTATGAACCTGCACTCCAAGGTCTCTTTGTACGTCCTGTACACAAAAAGCAGGACAATTACTATCCCAGTCTACTCTCGATCATCAGTGATCGAAAGTGTCATCAACAGTGCTATCAAATAGCACCTGCTCAAAGATTCCCAGTTCGGGTTCCACCAGGGCCGCCCAGCTCCTGACCTCATTACAGCCTTGGTTCAAACGTGGACAGAAGAGCTGAATTCCAGAGGGGAGGCAAGAGTAACAGCCCTTAGCATCAAGGTTGCATTCGACTGAATGTGGCAGCAAGGAGACCGTGCAAAACTGAAATCAATGGGTACCAGGGAGCAAACTCTCCACTGGCTGGAGTCATACCTGGCACATTGGAAGATGGTTGAGTGTTGGAGGTCAGTCATCTCAGCTCCAGGGCATCTCTGCAGGAGTTTCTCAGGGTAGTGTCCTAGACTCAACCATCTTTAGCTGCTTCAATGGCCTTCCCTCCATCAAGGTCATAATCGGAAATGCTGACAAATGTTTGTACAATGTTGCACTTTGGGGAGGCAACTGCCTAGTGGTATTACCACTGAACTGTTAATCCAGAGACCTAGGTAATGTTGTAGGACCTGGCTTCAAATCCTGCATAAGAGATGGTTGAATTTGAATTCAGGAAAAATCTGGAATGGAGAGTCTAACAATGACCATGAATCCATTGTCAATTGTTAGAAAAAAATCTCTCAGGTTCACTAATGCCTTTTACGGAAGAAAATCTGCCGACCTTACCCAGTCTGGCCTACATTGAGTCGAGACCCACAGCAATGTGGTTGACTCTAAATTGCCCTCTGGGCAATTAAGGATGGGCAGTTAATGCTGGCCTAGGTGGAGATGTCCTTATCACATGAAGGAAAAGAAAACGCATTCACGACTTCAGATACTCAATCAGTCCATGTTCAAACGCAACAAGATCTGGACAAGGTCCAGGCTTGGGCTGACAAGTAACATTCACAATACACAAATGCCGGCAATGACCATTTCCAATAGAAGACAATCTAACCACTGCCCTTTGACACTCAGTTACCATCACTGAATTCTCCCACTATTTACTTCCTAGGGGTTACCATTGACCAGAAACTCAACTGGACTCACGACAAACACTGGCTAAAGAACAGGTCAGAGGCTAGGAATACTGCAGCGAATAACACCTGATTCCCCAAAGCTTGGCCATCATTTTTAAGCCACAAGTCAGAAGAGTGATGGAATACGCCTCACTTGCCTGAACAGATGCAGTTCCAACAACACAAGAAGCTTGACATTATCCAGGATAAAGCAGCCCACTTGATTGAAGTGGTAGCAACAAACATTCATGCCTCCCACCACCAACAATCAGAAGCTCCAGCCTGCAAAGTTTACCACAGAAACGCAAAGATCCTCACAGAGCACCTTGCAAATCCAAGGCCACTTCCATCTAGAAGAGCGAGGGCGGCAGGTACATGGGGACACCACCCCATGCAATTTCCCCTCCAAGCCAATCACCATCCTGACTTGGAAATATATCGCCATTCCTTCACTGTTACTGGGTCAAAGTCCTGGGAATTCCCTCCCTGACAGAATTGTGGGTCAACACAGCACATGGACTGCAGTGGTTCAACACTGCAACTCACCACCGCCTTCTCAGGGACAATGAAGGACGAGCAATAAATGCTGGCCCAGCTGGCAATGCCCACATCCTACGAACAGCATGCAGGAAGAACCCTGCCTCCCACTGCGAAGTAACATCAGTGTGCAGCAAAAACCCTGCTCCAGTATGGAGTAAAGTGACAGTACATGGCAGCAACCTCACACCAATACAGAGTAACAGCAGTATGCAGCAATAACCCTGTTCCATTGCACAGTAACATAGAGCGTGGAGCAACAATCTTGCTATAGTGCACAGAACAACTCCAGGTAAAATTATTCTATGCCATCTAAAATTGTAGTTTGTAAGTACAAGCAGGTATTAAGGCAAATGGCATGTTATTTAATCCTAGGGGACAGGAATATAATAGTTGAGGCATTTTACTATAGTTGTAAACGGTATTGATATCACTCAAGTTGTAGATTAGACAGTAAAGTGATTATTTCTTGTGGCAAAACCATTTTCCGCGATATTAATAAAACTGCAAATAACAGTACTTGGTAATGCAAGGATGGCTGCACGAAACATCTATGTTCTACAAAGATGCCTGGCCACACTTGTTCATGAAAGATAATTCTTGCAGCAATATCCAAATGCGTTTGAACTAAAACAATCAGAACTTCACTCAGACTCTAGCATAATTTCAAACAATCTACATCCAGACTGGGGTAGCGAAGGTCACTGAACAGCATGCAGAGGTGGGAGCACTGATCAGTATCCTACTGCCTAGTTACGTGGAACAATCCCTCTTCCGTACCTACACTGGCCCTAAACCCCACCTCTTCCTCCGTTACATTGATGACTGTATCGGCGCTGCCTCGTGCTCCCACGAGGAGCTCGAACAGTTCATCCGCTTCACCAACACCTTCCACCCCAACCTTAAGTTTACCTGGACCATCTCTAACACCTCTCTCTCCTTCCTGGACCTCTCTATTTCCATCTCGGGGAACCACCTAGAAACCGATATTCATTTCAAGCCCACCGACTCCCATAGCTACCTAGAATACACCTCCTCCCACCCACCTTCCTGCAAAAATGCTATCCCCTATTCCCAATTCCTTCGCCTCCACTGCATCTGCTCCCAGGATGAGGTATTCAATTATAAAAGTCTTACCTCGCGTGACTGCGGTCTTTCTGTTGTTTCAGCGGTGGGAGTCCGGGAGGAAGCATGAGGGCAGCCTGGGAAGGTTAGCTTTTCGATGAGAAAAGTCTTACCTCGCATGACTCCATTTTAGGAGTAAGTGAGGTAATATATTTGGGCGGTTGCCTTACCCGAAACACTACCTAGGTAGTGTCTCCCACCCATCCTCCTCCTCTAACCAAAAAAAAAGGTTCTGAGCGCTGATTTGGTAAGGCTACTAGTATTTTTTTTTTTCATTTGTCTGTTTGGGAATTCAGAACAGTGGGAATGGATGTTAGGGCAGTTGTATGCTCCTCCTGTAGAATGTGGGAGGTAAGGGTCACCACTAGTGTCCTCACTGACTTCATCTGCGGAAAGTGCACCCAACTCCAGCTCCTCGGAAACCGTGTTAGGGAACCGGAGCTGGAGCTGGATGAACTTCGGATCATTCGGGAGGCTGAGGGGGTAATTGAGGGGAGTTACGGGGAGGTAGTCACACCTCAGGTACAGGAAAAATGTAGATGGGTTACAGTCAGGGGACGGAAAGGGAACAGGCAGACAGGGCAGGGATCCCCTGTGGCCATTCCCCTCAAAAACAAGTATACCGTTTTGGATACTGTTGGGGGGGGAAGACTTACCAGGGGTAAGCCATGGGGTACAGGTCTCTGGCACAGAGTCTGTCCCTGTTGCTCAGAAGGGAAGGGGGGAGAGGAGGAGAGCATTAGTCATTGGGGACTCCATAGTTAGGGGGACAGATAGGAGATTCTGTGGGAAGGAGAGAGACTCGCGGTTGGTGTGTTGCCTCCCAGGTGCCAGGGTCCGTGATGTCTCGGATCGTGTTTTCGGGATCCTTAAGGGGGAGGGGGAGCAGCCCCAAGTCATGGTCCACATAGGCACCAACGACATAGGTAGGAAAAGGGATGGGGACGTAAGGCAGAAATTCAAGGAGCTAGGGTGGAAGCTTAGAGCTAGAACAAACAGAGTTGTTATCTCTGGTTTGTTACCCGTGCCACGTGCTAGCGAGGCGAGGAATAGGGAGAGAGAGCAGTTGAACACGTGGCTACAGGGATGGTGCAGGAGGGAGAGATTCAGATACCTGGATAATTGGGGCTCATTCTGGGGTAGGTGGGACCTCTACAAACAGGATGGTCTACACCTGAACCAGAGGGGTACCAATATCCTGGGGGCGAAATTTGCTAATGCTCTTCGGGAGGGTTTAAACTAATTCAACAGGGGGGTGGGAACCTGAATTGTAGCTCCAGTGTACAGGAGGTTGAGAGTAGTGAGGTCATAAATAAGGTTTCAAGGTCGCAGGAGTGTACCGGGAGGCAGGAAGGTGGTTTGAAGTGTGTCTACTTCAATGCCAGGAGCATCCGGAATAAGGTGGGTGAACTTGCAGCATGGGTTGGTACCTGGGACTTCGATGTTGTGGCCATTTCGGAGACATGGATAGAGCAGGGACAGGAATGGTTGTTGCAGGTTCCGGGGTTGAGATGTTTCAGTAAGATCAGGGAAGGTGGTAAAAGAGGGGGAGGTGTGGCATTGTTAGTCAAGGACAGTATTACGGTGGCAGAAAGGAAATTTGATGACAACTCGTCTACTGAGGTAGTATGGGCTGAGGTTAGAACCAGGAAAGGAGGTCACCCTGTTGGGAGTTTTCTATAGGCCTCCGAAAAGTTCCAGAGATGTAGAGGAAAAGATTGCAAAGATGATTTTGGATAGGAGCGAAAGTAACAGGGTAGTTGTTATGGGGGACTTTAACTTTCCAAATATTGACTGGAAACGCTATAGTTCAAGTACTTCAGATGGGTCAGTTTTTGTCCAATGTGTGCAGGAGGGTTTCCTGACACAGTATGTAGATAGGCCAGCAAGAGGCGAGGCCACATTGGATTTGGTACTGGGTAATGAACCAGGCCAGGTGTTAGATTTGGAGGTAGGTGAGCACTTTGGTGATAGTGACCACAATTCGGTTACGTTTACTTTAGCGATGGAAAGGGATCGGTATATAAAGCAGGGCAAGAGTTATAGCTGGGGGAAAGGCAATTATGAGGCAAGATTTAGGATGCATAGGATGGAGAAGGAAACTGCAGGGGCTGGGCACAATTGAAATGTGGAGCTTGTTCAAGGAACAGCTACTGCGTGTCCTTGAGAAGTATGTCCCTGTCAGGCAGGGAGGAAGTGGTCGAGCGAGGGAACCGTGGTTTACTAAAGAAGTTGAATCTCTTGTCAAGAGGAAGGAGGCGGCTTATGTAGAGATGAGGCGTGAAGGCTCAGTGAGGGCGCTTGAGAGTTACAAGTTAGCCAGGAAGGACCTAAAGAGAGAGCTAAGAAGAGCCAGGAGGGGACATGAGAAGTCTTTAGCAGGTAGGATCAAGGAAAACCCCTGAAGCTTTCTATAGGTATGTCAGGAATAAAAGAATGACGAGAGTAAGATTGGGGCCGGTCAAGGACAGTAGTGGGAAGTTGTGCGTGGAGTCCGAAGAGATAGGAGAGGTGCTAAATGAATATTTTTCGTCAGTATTCACGCAGGAAAAAGACAATGTAGTCGAGGAGAATACTGAGATACAGTCTATTAGACTAGACGGGATTGAGGTTCATAAGGAGGAGGTGTTAGCAATTCTGGAAGGTGTGAAAATAGGTAAGTCCCCTGGGCCGGATGGGATTTATCCTAGGATTCTCTGGGAAGCTAGAGAGGAGATTGCAGAGCCTTTGGCTTTGATCTTTATGTCGTCATTGTCTTCAGGAATAGTGCCAGAAGACTGGAGACTAGCAAATGTTGTCCCCTTGTTCAAGAAGGGGAGTAGAGACAACCCTGGTAATTATAGACCAGTGAGCCTTACTTCGGTTGTGGGTAAAGTGTTGGAAAGGATTATAAGAGATAGGATTTATAATCATCTAGAAAGGAATAATTTGATTAGGGATAGTCAACACGGTTTTGTGAAGGGTAGGTCGTGCCTCACAAACCTTATTGAGTTCTTCGAGAAGGTGACCAAACAGGTGGATGAGGGTAAAGCGGTTGATGTGGTGTATTTGGATTTCAGTAAAGCGTTTGATAAGGTTCCCCATGGTAGGCTATTGCAGAAAATACGGAGGCATGGGATTGAGGGTGATTTAGCGGTTTGGATCAGAAATTGGCTAGCTGTAAGAAGACAGAGGGTGGTGGTTGATGGGAAATGTTCATCCTGGAGTTCAGTTACTAGTGGTGTACCTCAAGGATCTGTTTTGGGGCCACTGCTGTTTGTCATTTTTATAAATGACCTGGATGAGGGCGTAGAAGGATGGGTTAGTAAATTTGCGGATGACACCAAAGTCGGTGGAGTTGTGGATAGTGCGGAAGGATGTTGCAGGTTACAGAGGGACATACATAAGCTGCAGAGCTGGGCTGAGAGGTGGCAAATGGAGTTTAATGCGGAAAAGTGTGAGGTGATTCACTTTGGAAGGAGTAACAGGAATACAGAGTACTGGGCTAATGGTAAGATTCTTGGTAGTGTGGATGAGCAGAAAGATCTCGGTGTCCATGTGCATAGATCACGGAAAGTTGCCACCCAGGTTGATAGCGTTGTTAAGAAGGCGTACAGTATGTTAGGTTTTATTGGTAGAGGGATTGAGTTTCGGAGCCATGAGGTCATGTTGCAGCTGTACAAAACTCTGGTGCGGCCGCACTTGGAGTATTGCGTACAGTTCTGGTCACCGCATTATAGGAAGGATGTGGAAGCATTGGAAAGGGTGCAGAGGAGATTTACCAGGATGTTGCCTGGTATGGAGGGAAGGTCTTATGAGGAAAGGCTGAGGGTCTTGAGGCTGTTTTCGTTAGAGAGAAGAAGGTTAAGAGGTGACTTGATAGAGACATACAAGATGATAAGAGGATTAGATAGGGTGGACAGTGGGAGCCTTTTTCCTCGGATGGTGGTGGCTAGCACGAGGGGACATAGCTTTAAATTGAGGGGTGATAGATATAGGACAGATGTCAGAGGTAGGTTCTTTACTCAGAGAGTAGTAAGGGCGTGGAATGCCCTGCCTGCAAAAATAGTAGACTCGCCCACTTTAAGGGCATTTAAATGGTCATTGGATAAACATATGGATGATAATGGAATAGT
>NW_025969116.1:0-16949 GCF_021869965.1 Rhincodon typus
ACAGACCTTTAAAGCAGAAAGTTAATGTTCAGCATTCCTTCATCCACTGCTTTGTTTAAGTCGGGTCTATAAAGCTTGTTGGTGCACTAACTTTCACTTCCCATGTGTAAAATATTTGGTGTGTGCATCTTAAGAGTGATGGACGAAGGAAGTGAGAAAATGTTTCAGAACCTCACATTTCCTCTTCCTGGATCCTTTTTCTCTCCAGTGAAGACAGATGGGAAGTACACGTTTAACACTCAACCAGTGTCCTCTGGCTCCATGCACCATTCCCCTTGGGTCCTCATAGGTCCTGCTGATTCCCTGGTTATCCATTTCCCCTTCATAGACTTTTAGAATATCTTGGGCTTCTCCTTTGATTTGTTTCTGAAGGGAAAAGCCTCTCTTTCCCTTCTTATCCTGTGTCGAATGTTCCGAGACATCCAAGGTTCGCCAGTTCCTCCGTGTTGTTCACATATGTTCCAATGATACAGACTTTGATCAGGAGACCTTTGAAATATCCACCTTCTGACTCAACCAAGGAGTCCCAATGACTCTGGTTGACATGGCCCTCAGCTGTGTCCAACCCATTCCACGCACTTCAGCCCTCACCTCCTCTCTTTCGTACTTGTCCTTGCCCACTATCCCACCAGCACCCACAGCCAGAGGACCATCAGCTGCCATTTCTGCCAACTCCAGCGGGATGTCACCACCAGACACCTATTCCCCTCCCTTCCCTTGTCATCCTTCTCCAGGACCCTCTGATCCACTCCTCCTTGACTCCCAGCACCTCTCCACACTCCCACAGCATCTTCCCAGACAATCTCAGAAGGTGGAGCAGCTGTCCATTTCCTTCCTCAGGGCCATAAGCACACCTTCCAGTTGAAGCAATACTTTACCTGCTCTTCACTCAATCTAGTCAGCTGTATTCGCTGCTCACAGTGTGGTCTCCTCCACACTGGGGAATCGAAGTACAGACTGGATGACTGCTTTGCAGATCACCCACATTCTAACTTCAAAAGTGACCCTGAGTTTCCAATTACTTGCCATATGCCCTGGCCAATATCTCTGTCTTGGGCTTGCTGCAGTGCGCCAGAGAAGCTCAGTATGCACTCCTGGCCTTGGGGAAGTCCAATGCGGATTCCTGGCCCTGGGGAAGTCCAACACGGATTCCTGGCCTTGGGGAAGTCCAACACGGATTCCTGGCCTTGGGGAAGTCCAACGTGGATTCCTGACCTTGGGGAAGCCCAACGTGGATTCCTGACCTTGGGGAAGCCCAACGCGGATTCCTGGCCTTGGGGTAGCCCAACACGGATTCCTGGCATTGGGTTGAAGCCCAGTGTGGACTCCCTGCTTTAGAAAGACCGTAATGCTGAACTTTTACCCTTATTTCTTTATTTTTCTCACTTATACCTAAAAATTTGTACCTAAGTATCATTGTATCTAGCTTTATAAGGACAGTAATAATGATCTTTTAACTTTATTTCTTCACTTTCTAATTTATACCTAAGATTTGTGCTTAGATATCTTTGTCCCGAAGATGGTGCCGGAAATGGTGACTTTGAACAGTTTTCACTGTAACTCATGTAACCCTGTACATGTGACAATTAACATAATTCTGATTCTACTTCTATTCTCCATTTCATCCTGAAAGGAACATGCTCAGGTTCATACTCTGCCTATTTTCTTTTTGAAAAACTCCTCCTGTCTGCAGTAGATTTTCTCACAAGTAGCTATAACCAATCTACTGTGGTCAGATCCTGCCTTATTTTGATAAAATCTACCTTCCCACTAATTAAAAACTTTTGTCGCATGCCATCTTTTTCTTTTCCGTAATAAACTTAAATAGTACTTTGTTATGTTCGTTGTCACTAAAACAATCTCCCATTGTCACCTCGATCACCTGTCTGGCTTCATTCTCTGGCGTTTGTTACAACAGTAGCCCTTGTGAGGCCTTCTATCTATTTATTGACATAGAAAGCTCTCCTGAATACATTTCAAGAACTCTGCCCCCTCGATATCATTTAACTGTGATTATTCAAATTAATTTTTGGGAAATTGAGTCCCCTCATAATAATTATCATGTGATTATTGTTTTCACAATGCTCAGTGAATTGTCTAAATATCTGCTCCTCTATTGCCTACTGACTTTTTAGGGACCTATAATGCACTCTCCGCAATGTGACTACTGCCTTTTTATTCCCAGGTTCTACCCACAAAGCCTCATTTTAAGACCTTTCCAAGATAGTGTCCCTCCTGACTGCAGGAACACTCATTAATAGAATCCCTACAGTGTGGAAGCAGGCCATTCGGCCCTTTGAGTCTGCACCGACTGTCTGAAGAGCATCCCACTCAGACACACTCCCCTACCCTATTCCCCTAACTTTGCATTGCCCATGCATAACCCTGGACACTATGGGACAATTTCGCAAGGCCAGTCCACCGAACCAGCATATCTTTGGACTGTGGGAGGAAACCGGAATATCCAGGGGTTCCCACTCAGCCACGGGGAGAATTTGCAAACTCCACACAGACAGTCATCTGATACTGGAATCAGATCCGTGTCCCTGGAGCTGTGAGGCAGCGGTGCTAACCACTGAGCTACTGTGCCACCCAAATGCAATTACACCCCACCCTACCCCCATCCCACCTGAAGATCTGATATCCTGGAATGTTGATATTCCTCTCTTGCCCCTTCCAACCATATCTGTGATAGCAACAATATCACAATTTTACATGTCATTCCACACACTTAACTCATCTGTTTTACCTGTATTACATCCAGCATTAAAGTAGATGCCATCCAGCCTTGCCTTATCCCCTTGAGACTCAACATGGCTGAATTCCTTTAGTATTGGTTCATTTACGATAATATGCCGTGTCCCTGTCGTACTGACACTCTGTGTCCCCTCCAATGCTGAACGAGTTTAAATTCCTCCCATCAGCACTGGTAACCCACCTTCTATGATGATAGTCCCATTCTGGTTCGGGTTCAGAGTGTCCTACTTGTGCATATCTGATCTTCCCCAGAAACGGCCCCAGGGTGATCTGGGAATCTAAACCCTTTCCCCTCCTGTACCGGCTGTTGAGCCACACCTTCATAGAGTCATACAGCTGTACAGCATGGAAACAGACTCTTCACTCCAACACATCCATGCGAACCAGATAACCTAAATTAATCTATCCCGTTTGCCAGCATGTGGCCCACGTCCCTTAAAACCCTTCCTATTCATATACCCATCCAGATGTCTTTTAAATGTTGTAATTGTACCAGCCTTCACCATTCCTCTGGCAGCTTATTCCATACATGCACCACCCACTGCGTGAGAAAGTTGCCCCTAAGGTCCCTTTTAAATCATTCCCATCTCGCCTTAAACCAATGCCCTTTAGCTTTGGATCTGCCTTAGTGTCCTCTTTCTGAACTCTCTCGCATGTGGCACTGGGAACAATCCAGAGATCACAATCTTTGAGGTGCTGCTGTTCTGTCTCCTTCCTCGGTCCCTGAATTCTCATCCCTCCTCCCACCAAAATTATTGGTACCGATGTGTACCACCACCTCTGATGGATCACCCTCCCTGTTCAGGATATCCTACAGCAGTTGAGTGACATCCCTGACCCTGTCACCAGGGAGGTTACACATCATTCTGGAGTCATTTTTGCAGCCACAGAAATACTGGTCTGTTTTCCCCGGCAACTACTGAAGCCCCTACAGCTATCATTCCTCATTTCTTCTTCCTCCGCTCCTGTACAGTATTATGCTTGGCTCTGTCTGCACTCCCTTGAGGAACCGATGTTCCCATCAGCTTCCAAAATGGAAAACGGATTTGTGATCAGGACCCCAAGGGCTTCCTGCAGTGCCTGTCTGATTCCATTGGACTGCCTGGTGGTCCCCCATTCTTTCCTTTCCTCTGGTCACTTGATCTACAGCGTGGCCATTTCTCTAAATTCTCTAAATGCGGTGTCCACATACCTCACACTCCTCCCAGTCTGAGTCACAGTGATACTGACCTGTGGCTCAGTGGTTAGCACTTGCTGCCTCACAACACCAGGGACCTGAGTTCAATTCCACCCTCGGGTGATTGTCTGTGTGGAGTTTGCACATTCTCCCCGAGTCTGCGTGGGTTTCCTCCCACAGCCCAAAGATGTGCATGTTAGGTGGATTGGCCATGCTAAATTGCCCATAGTGTTTGGGGATGTGTAGATTATGTGGGTTATCGGGTGATGGGTCTGTGTCGGATGCTTTGAGGGTTTGTGTGGACTTGTTGGGCTGAAGGGCCTGTTTCCATGCTGTAGGGATTCAATGATAACTCAAACCTTCTGGTCCAGGCGGCATCCTTGTCAGTCTTTTTTGCATCCTTTCCACAGGAGGGTGACCAGATTTTTACGCTGTACTCCATATGTGGCCTTACCAATGTCTTATACACCTGTAACGTTACGTCCAACGGCCTATACACAGTGTTCTGGCCAATGAAGGCAAGTATCCCAAACATCATCTTGACCACCCAGCCTACCTGTGATCTCATTTTGAAGGATATACCTAAACCCCTCGGTCTCTCTGTTGGACAACACTCCTAAGGGCCCTACCATTAACTGTGTAACTTCTGCTCTTGTTTGTCTGACAAACGCAACATGTCACATTTATCAGAATGAAATTCCATTTGTCATTGCTCAGGCCACTGACCCAGTTGAACCAGATCCCATTGTATTCATAGATAATCTTCTTCGCTGCCCATTGTACTGGCAACTTTGGTGCCATCTACAAACTTACTAACCACACCTTGCATATTCACATCCAAATTGTAGATATAAATGAAAAACAACAATGGACCCAGCATGGATCCTTGCAGGACACCATTGGTCACAGGCCTCTGGTCTGAACAACAACTCTGTACCACTACCCTCTCTCTCCTACCTTCGAGCTAGTTTTGATTTCAAGTGGTTAGCTCTCCCTGGATCCCATGCGATCTGACCCTACTAACCAGTCTGTCATTTAGAACCTCATTGAAGGCCTTGCTAAAGCCCATGAGGATAATGTCTACTGCTGTACCTTATTTATCTTCTCACAATTTCCCCTGCATGAAGCCATGCTGACTGTCCCTATGTTGGCTTTCCAAATTCATGCAGATCCTGATGTCAAGCACCTTACTGTTACTGACATCAGGCTCACAGGTCGAAAGTTCCCTGACTCTTCCTTGCAGCCTTTCTGAAATAAAGGTACTACATTCGCCAAGCTCCTGTGTTCCTGCATCTCGCCGATGCCTTTCGATGATACACGTATATCTGCTGAGGGCCACGCAACTTTTTAGTCATAGAATCTCTACAGTGTGGAAACAGGCTGTTCAGCCCAACAGGCCCACACCACCCCTCAGAGCATCCTACAGACCCATCCCTCATCACCCACCTAATCTACACATCACTGAACACTATGGGACAATTTAACATGGCCAATCCACCGAGCCTGCAGATCTTTGGACTGTGGGAGGAAACCGGAGCACCCGGAGGAAACCCATGCAGACACGGGGAGAATGTGCAAACTCCACACAGCCCGAGGGTGGAATCGAACCTGGGTCCCTGGCGCTGTGAGGCAGAAGTGCTAACCACTGAGCTTTTTCCCAAGCTTCCCACAGTGTCCTGCGATATATTTGATCAGGTCCTGCAGATTTATGTACCTTTAAGACCCTCCAGCACCACCACCTTCTGTAAAATTGACCTTTTTCAAGACATCACTATTTATTTCCACCTCGTTCCCTTGCCTCCGTGTCTTTGCCCACGGTACATACTGATGCAAAATAATCGTTTAGGATTTCACCCATCTCCTGTGATTCCACACATAGGTAGCCTCATTAACCTTTAAGCCCTATTATCTCCCTGGTTTCTTTTTTAATATATTTATCGAATCTCTTTGGATTCTCCTTAACTCTGTTGTGTAGATTAGCTGGGTTATAGGGGATTGGGTCGGTATGGACTTGTTGGGCCGAATGGCCTGTTTCCACACTGTAGGGATTCTATGATGATCTATGATTCCCTTTGCCAAAGCGACCTCATGTTCCCGTTTTGCCGAGCCGATTTCCCTCTTAAAGTATACTCCTACACCTCCTATACTCCTCGAGGGATTCACTCGATCCCTGCTGTCTGTACCTGATATATACCTCCTTTTACTTAACCAGAGCCTCAATATCTTTAGTCATCCAGTGTTCCCTACTTCAGCCAGCCTTGCCCTTTAGAATTAGAGGAACGTGCTTGCGCAGAACTCTCGATATCTCACTTTTGAAATGTTCCCACTTGCCAGAAGTGCCTTTACCTGTGAACAGCTTTCCCCCAATCAACTTTTGAAAACTCCTGTGTATTACCATCAAAATTGACCCTTGCCCCAATTTCGAACTTTGACTTGTGGGCCGGGCTGATCCTTTCCCTTAACTATCTTAAAACGAATAGAATTGCGGTTATGTGTCCCTAAGTGCTCTCCCACTAACGTCTTGGTCACTTGCCCTTCCTTATTTCCCAAAAAGGAGGTCAAGTTCTGCTCCTTTCTAGGGGGACCATCTACACACATCTTGCAGGCAATGTGTTCCCATGCAGCTGCACCTTGTTATTTCAGACAGAGATAGTGGGATTGGAAGATGATTTTGAAGGAGCCTTGTAGAGTTGTTGCAGTCTGTCTTGTAGGTGGTATATACTGCTGTCAGTGCATCGGTCATAGAACGAATAAATATTGAAAGTGATATTTCCGGTGGTCATCAAGTGGGCCGTTTGTCCTGGATGGTGTCAGGCTTCTTGAGTGTTATTGGAGCTGCACTCTTCAGGCAAGTGTGGAGTATTCCATCACACACCTTATGGTGGCCTTGTTAAGGGAGTTAGGAGGTGTGTTACTTGTTACAAAATTCCTAGATTCAGCCCAACCACAACAGAACAGTGGGTCTGCTCTTGGAATCCCACACCCCCTGTCAACCCTTTACCTGAGCTCTTCAAAGGTGGAGAAGGACTAGTGGAGGATTGCCAGTCAGGATATCAGAGATATTGTGCATCTACCCATCAGCTTGGCCACTGCATATTCTAAAGGCACTGTGCACAGCACAGCATCCATCAGGGGCTCAGTTCCTGTTGGGGACCAAGTCATGAGGGCAACAATGACAGGCCAGTGGAAAAACATTCAGATCAAACATTTAGTCCCTAATTCAAGATTAATCTGCAGATGAATGCCAAACAATCGTATATTGTGGTGGAAAACTCCAGAGACTAGAAGTAAAAACAAATTACAAGGAGAAAAAGATATTAACATCGCAATGTTTGTGGAATGTAACACAGAGTTCAGGAACCTCAGGCCCAGAGAGTTTATATTTCACCAAAAACTTAGTATAAGTGTTGCAGAGCCTGTTTAACAATGGTATGAGTGCACTGTCTGTGTAACATGAGATTGGTGACAAATAAATAGACTATCACTTCTCTCCCTCTCAGGCAATCCTTCTGCTGAGATCTCAGGATGGAAGGTCTTCCCCACATTGTGCTGTTACTGCTTGTGATTCAGGACTCGGTGAATGGTAAGGATCATTGTAACCTGTTTCAGTGAAATTCCCAGGAGCCCTCCAGTGTTGGTACTTACACTGATTCCGACAGTCCATTCCCTTTTTTTACCAACAGCAGGATTTCTATAAGATAGAGCAGAACATCTGTGTCACTGATTTACAGCGATTCTATGAGTTAGTTGCTATTTTTATTAAATCGTACTCTGGATATTTTTTACAAAGGAGATTTGGGAATTCCAATTCAAAATTGTCGTCCTTTGTGTGGAAACTGGAAACGACTCACCTTTATCTGTCTTCGTATTCAATTTGTTTTTTGCAATAATGGAGAGATTACAATGATTCAGTTTAATATTAATCAGCTCCCAATGCTGGAATAAAGCTCTTAGACTTCGTTGTAATGAACGTTGTGTACATTGAAGTTATTTTCTCTTTCTGATGATTCATTTACACTGGTGAACCTTCCTTTGAAGGGTCTGAGGAAGGGTCACCGGACCTGAAACGTTAACTCTGTTTTTTCCTTCACAGATGCTGCCAGACTTGCTGAGCTTTTCCAGCAACTTTCTTTTTGTTCCTGATTTACAGCATCCGCAGTTCTTTCGGTTTTTATTCACTTACAGTGCAGTTCTCATCAAAGGTGGCATTGTCCGTACATTAGACACTTCAGTTTCTTTTAACAAAAATAGAAGTTGCTGCAAAAGCTCAGCAGGTCTGGCAGCATCTGTGAAGAAAAAAATCAGAGTTAACGTTTCGGGTCCCGTGACCCTTCCTCAGAGCACTCACCTTCTCACTCTCTGCTGCATCTTTCCAGAATGTTCTCTGTTCCTCAGCTCATCAATCTTCCAGGTCAAGGCCACGGCGTCCAATGGGTCCGTGATGCCATGATTGGAAAACACTGGGGCTGCCCTCGATGTCCATCCACTGATCTGTCGAGGGCACATCCCACCTCTCCATTTCGTGGCCATGGCAACACCTTGGGGCACCAGCGAGTTTGCTCACTGTCCTCCAATACACAAACCAGCCTCATTATCGAGCGCAAGTCCGGCCTGTCCTTTCTTGCCTTTGTCTGTGTGGATGCTTTGTGTTTGACCTGTCCTGAAAGTCCCATTGGGCCTAGCTGATCGAAGGTTGCCCATTCTGGTTTTGGGCCTAGCAGTTCAGGTGCTGGCCTGTCTGGAAACAGTGGCCATCAATATGTGAGTTTTAAAAGTGAACTTTAATGTAATTAAGACAAATCTTGAGACGGCAGTTGAAGCAGACAATCTGACAGAAAAATAATATGATCCCTGTTCATGAGATAGCAGGAACTGCAGATGCAGGAGAATCTGAGATAACAAAGTGTAGAGCTGGATGAACACAGCAGGCCAAGCAGCATCAGAGGAGCAGGAAGGCTGACGTTTCAGGCCTGGACCCTTCTTCAGAAATCTTCAGAAACCATTTCTGAAGAAGGGTCAAGGCCCGAAACGTCAGCCTTACTGCTCCTCTGATGTTGCTCGGCCTGCTGTGTTCATCCAGCTCTACACTTTGTGATCCCTGTTCATAATTGATTTATTGTTGTCACATGTACGAAGATACCGTGAAAAATGTTGCTTTGTGTTCTATACAGGCATATTGTACCATACAATGTGCATCAGGGTAGCAGAACAGAGTGTAGCATACAGTATTACAGCTGCAGGGATGGTGCCGAAGGAGAGATCAGAATTAATATTTGAGAATTCCATTCAAAAGTCTAATAACAGCAGGAAAGAAGCTGTTCTTAACTCTATTTGTACGTGTATTCAAACTTTTATATCTTCTGCTTGACAGAAGAGGATGGAAGACAGTATATCTGGGTGGGAGGGAAAACATTTGAAAAGGTACGTAGACAGGATAGGTATGGAGGGATACGGACTAAACGCAGGCAAATGGGATAACTTTAGTTGTGAAAACTGGACAGCAAAAGTTGGGCCAAAGGGCCTGCTTCCATGCAGTAGACAAATTTATAATTTATAAATGTAATTAATAATGATGACCATTAAAACATCCCAAGTAGTGAAGGTAATAACATATCATTTGCCTTTGTGTGTCAGAACCAGAGCATGAGCGAGAGAGAGAGGGATACAAGGCACCTCATCCTGGTCACCCTCAGGTAACTGTCTGTGTGGAACAAAAGCAGAAGTTGCTGGAAAAGCTCAGCAGCTCTGGCAGCATCTGTGAAGAAAAAGTGAGAGTTAACATTTCGGGTCCAATGACCCTTCCTCAGAACTGATGGTGGCTGGAAAAACGTCAGTTTATATACAGAAAATAGGGAGGTGGGTGGGGTAGGGAGTAAACGATAGGATCGGGCCCAAAGAGAGAGAAGGACAGTTGGACAGACAAAGGAGTTGCTAACGATCAGGCTGGGAGGGTGAATAGTCGTTAATGGGGACTGTTCGTGACTAACAACAGGGGGTGTGTGATGGCAGGCTATGTGGTAACAGGGCCTGGTGTGTGGGGTGGGGGGCTGGGACATGGGAGAGTTTAAGCCCTAAAATTATTGAACTCAGTATTGAGTCCGGAGGGTTGTAGGGTCCCCAAGCGGAAAATGAGGTGCTGTTCCTCCAGTTTGCGTTGGGCTTCGCTGGAACACTGCAGCAAGCCGGAGACAGAGATGTTGGTCAGGGAGCAGGGTGGTACGTTGAAGTGGCAGGCAACAGGTAGTTCAGGGACTTTTTTGCGGACAGAATGTAGATGTTCTGCGAAGCGGTCGCCAAGACTACGCTTCGTTTCCCCAGTGTAGAGGAGACCACATTGTGAGCAGCAAATGCAGGAGACTAGATTCTGGGAAGTGCAGGTGAAGTGTTGCTTCACCTGGAAGGTATGTTTGGGCCCTTGGATACTGGGGAGGGAGGAGGTAAATGGGCAGGTGTTGCACCTTCGCCGGTTACAGGGGAAAGTGCCATAGGGCTGCGGGTCGGGTGGTGAGGGTGAAAGAAGTGTGGACCAGGGTGTCCCAGAGGGAACGGTCCCTGCGGAAGGCAGACAAGGTAGGGGAGGGGAATATGTGTCTGGTGGTGGCATCTCGCTGGAGGTGGTGGAAATGGTGCCTGATGATCTTTTGGATGTGGATGCTGGGGGGATGGTCGGTAAGGATAAGGGGAACCCTATCGCTGTTGTGGGAGGGAAGAGAAGGGGTGAGGGCGGAAGTGCGGGAGATGGGTCGGACCTGGTTGGGGGCCCTTTCTACAACGGAGGTGGGGAAAGCTCGGTTGAGGAAGAAGGTGGACATTTCAGAGGCTCCCTTGTCGAAGTTGGCCTCATCTGAACATATGTGACGGAGACAGAGGAACTGAGAGAATGGGATGGAGTCTTTACAGGAAGTGGGGTGTGAAGATGTCTAGTCCAGGGAGCTGGGGGAGTCAGTGGGTTTGTAATGTATATTAGTGTTGAGTCTATCCCCAGAAATGGAAACAGAAATGTCGAGGAAGGGAAGGGAGGAGTCAGAGATAGACCAGGTGAAAGTGAGGGCAATGTGGAAATTGGAGGTGAAATTGATGAAGTTTTCCAATTCCAGTTGACAGAGGGAAGCAGCACCGATGATATCATTGATAAATCAGAGAAAGAGTTGTGGGTGGGGGCCGGAATAGGACTGGAACAAGGAATGTTCCACGGACCCCAAGAAGAGACAGGCATAACTAGGGCCCATGCGGGTACCCATGGCAACCCTGCTTACCTGAAAAAAATGAGAGGGGTTAAAAGAGAAGTTGTTGAAGGCGAGGACAAGCTCGGCCAAGCTGAGGAAGGTGGTGGTGGATGGGGATGGTTCAGGTCTTTGCTCCAGGAAGTAGCGGAGAGCCCTAAGACCCTCCTGGTGGGGAATGGATGTGTAAAGGGATTGCACGTCCATGGTAAAGAGGAGGTGGCTGGAGCCGGTAAACTGGAAGTTTTGAAACCGGCGTAAGTCATCAGATGAATCATGGATGTATGTGGGTAGGGATTGGACCGGGGGGAGAAGACTGAGTCAAGGTAGGAAGAAATGAGTTCTGTGAGGTAGGAGCAGGCTGAAACAATGGGTCTGCCTGGACAGTCCTGTTTGTGGATTTTAGGCAGGAGGTAGAAATGGGCTGTGCAGGGTTGTGGGACTATCAGCTTGGAAGCGGAGGTGGGGAGATCACCGGATGAAATGAGTGATGGATACAATGGCCTGATGTGTCATGGTGGGGTCATGGTCCACGGGAAGGTAGGAGGAGGTATCTGAGAGTTAGCGCTCAGCCTCTGCAAGGTGTCTGTGTGGAGTTCTGCATGTTCTACCCATGTCTGCGTGGGCTTCCTCCGGGTGCTCTGGTTTCCTCCCACAGCCCAAAGATATGCAGGTTAGGGTGGATTGGCCGTGCTAAATTGCCCTGTAGTGTCCAGGAATATGCAGGCGAGCCATGGGAAATGAGGGGTAACGGGGAAGGAGGATGTGGGTCTGGGTGGGATGCTCTTTGGAGGATCAGTGCAGACTCGATGGGGCAAATGGCCCCGAGCTACACTGTGGCAATTGTATGATTCTACATTGTGACACGACACCTAAAACAACTGACACTTCACTGTCTCTGGGCAATCAGGGAGGGCAATAAATCCTGTGTTTGAATTTTCTACAAAACCAGGGTGCAGGAAATTTATGATCTGTTTTCTGTTGAAACATAAAGTTTCGTGAGGCACGAAGTTAATTGTCATCCTTAGAGATGCAGGGGCAGCTGTCACTGATGTTGGAAAGTGACCTGAATTGCTGTGCAGAAAGTTTGCTGTGTAAAGTAGTATTGATAATGAAGGAAATGTTTAATTTGATCCTCTGTCCAGGGTTAATTCAACGTGTGACTGAGTCACCGTGATGTTATTGTGGGCATCAATCCTGATTTGTTTGTCTAAAGTGTGGGTTTCTTGTTACTGAATGACTTGCCCGTGGATAAAGTAATCCCATCTTCAGTGATTTCGCTGAGGCTGCTGAAACTGACATAGAATCATATCATAGAATCACTCCAGTGTGGGAACAGGCCCTTCAGCCCAACAAGTCCACATGGACCCTCTGAGCATCCCATCCAGATCCATCCCCCTGTAACACACCTAATCTATATATCCCTGAACACTAAGGGCAATTTAGCAAGGCCAATCCACCTAACCTGCTCATCTTTGGACTGTGGGAGGAAACCGGAGCACCCGGAGGAAACCCACGCAGACATGGGGAGAATGTGCAAACTCCACATGGACAGTCGCCAGGCTTCCTGGCGCTGTGAGGCAGCAGTGCTCACCACTGAGCCACCGTGCCGCCTGTGTTCCAGGAAAAGCTGAGTAACTTCAAGGAATCAATTTATTTTTGTAAACCTGCTGTTATAATTAATTTTCAGTTTAAATATGTGTCAGAAAAGTTATCAGTTTGTCTTATTTATTTAAAAAAGGACATTGTACTGTTGGGTAAAGGATAAAAACTCAGTTGGAGAGGTTTTAAGACAACCTCAGTTAAAAATGCAGCAGAAGTAGAAGCAAAATGTGGAAAAGCAGATAGCAACAGTACTCACAGCTGAAGGAAAGCCAAAGGAAAAGGCATGTTTTGAAGAAAGGTGGAAAATGGAGTCAAATTTGACATGATCGAGCTGCAGGAATAAATGCATGATTTTGAATGTAAATTAAAGCAGCAGATTGAGGAAACTGTAGCTCTTGCCAAGGCAATGCCAGACAAATTTTGATCTCAGTGGGATATGGTAAATCAGAGGAAATCAGAAGAACTCATGAACTGAACTGATCATTCTTTCTCAGATGATCATCAACATAACCTCAACGAAGTTCTTAAAGCAAAATTTAACTTGGCAGCAAAATAAACTACAAATATGGAAAATGGCAGCATTAAAAACGAGTTTCCTGGAAAACAAAAACATCGTGAAAAAGTGCATCAAAGCAAAAATGATCCTGAATTAAACAAGACGAGGGAAATTGGACAATTTTGAATGAGGAACGATTCAGAGGCTAGGTTGGTGTTTTCCCAGAAGCCACCCAATTGGCAGTGATGTTCCTGACAAGGGGGAACCAGATGTTACAGACAGAACCGATTGTGGTGTGGAATCTTTTTTTGTATGTGTTGTTGTAGTTGTCCTAATTCATCCAGTTTTGCAGCAGACTTTCGTAAATTAAAATTAAAAAAGCCTTATAAATTTCACACACTTAACCTGAATTATTGTAATGTTACACACATGGTCTCATGCATGGTGACATACTCACTGTCACACTCTCACACGCATTAGGTCCGGATAATAATGGGATGACCACAGACACAAGTGCAATAGTCTGTATATTGTAATGGTCACCGGTCTTACATGGAGCAGGCCTATAATTTCCCACCGTGGGTTCCATCTGGAGTCAGATTTTTGCAGAGTGAGAAGTTCAATGCAGTTCTTGAGATTTCTTATCATTGAATAGGGATGTGATATTTCCAATTGCTTATTATACGTATATCAGACTGTATATAGTTTTTAGTATCAGAAACAAGTCAACCAGGTTACCTTTATAACAAATAAAGAACAAGGTTAATGCAAACAAACCTAACTCAAGTGATGATAAGCAAAAGCTCCAACCTTGTACATAAATATTGCTACGTATTGAAACACACACACAGACACATACACACACACACACACACACACACAGACACACAGACACACACACACACACACACACACACACACACACACATCCAATGCAGTGATGAACGCACTGTCTGACTCCCCAGAACCTGTCCTCCATCTACAAGGCACAAGTTAGAAGTGTGATGGAATACTCCCCGTTTGCCTGGATGAGAGCAGCTCCAACAGCATTCAACAAGATCGAAACCATCCAGGACAAAACCGCACCATAGCCAAACGCATGCACTTCATTCACTACCAACACTCAGCAAACTGTAGTATACACCATCTACAAGATGAACTGCAGTAATTCACCAAGGCTCCTTCAACAGCACCTTCCAAAGCTACAACTACTTTCATCTAGAAAGACAAGGTTGGCAGATATCTGCAAGTTCCCCTCCAAGCCTCTTACCGTCCTGATTTGGAAACGTATTGCCATTCTTTCACTGCAGCTGAGTCAAAATCCTGGAAGTTTCTCCCCAGTGGCATTGTGAGACTGCTACAGCACAAGGACATGGTTCAAGAAGGAAGCTCGCCACCACTTTCTCAAGGTTAACAAGCGATGGCAATAAATACTGGTCCAGACAGCACTGTTCACATCCCATAAATGAATTTTTAAAAAAAACTCTGGGGAAAAATAATGAAAACTCTGCAGAGTATTTTCTTAAAAGCGCCTTGGCCATGTACAGCTAGATTTTGAAAACAGAATTACTCACAGATTGTCCCAAATGCTGACCTGTTGTCAAAGTCACTGTTGGCGTTGGGATTTCTTTCTCAGTCAATCGTGGCTTCTGACATTTTAACTGGAGACAGGACTAGTGATTCTGAAATCTTCTTTGGAACGATCCACTTGCAGTGATATGGCCATTCAGTGGGTTCTCAACTCACATAATTCAATGAGCTGTTTCAGATAGTGAGTGAGGAAAGGGTGTTGTTATCATGGCAAGTCATCTCAGATTCTCTGTTTCAAATCCAGTAGCTTCATTTCACTGATGAACTGGATTGTGTGATCTTAGAAACTCCAGTCCAGCGACTTATGTAGTTTCCAAGTGCAACACTTTAATCTGCTGTAGCCAGTCGGCTTTGCTTCAGACAAAATTCTATCCAAGATTGATCAGGATGTGTATATATTTTCTCCGATCAATGATATTCTAAATTAACATTTCACATAATCAATTATAATACATTTAAAACATCATTGTATGATATATTGCCAAGCTGAATGAGAGTATTGTTTCCATGGATTTGCTAATATCTTCAGGTACAGTTACATTTCCACAAATGTGCCGATGGGTTGTAAATGTGTGTGACACAGATGTGAGAATAGCCTGATCCCGGGGATTCTCAGAGGTGGCTGGATGATATTGCTCTGAAAAGCCTGATTAACCAAATGGTGGTACTGCAGAACGGTTTGACGAGGTGACAGATGCTTTTTGGGAAAATGTCAGAGTCTCGAGGTAGCAACTGCGGCTGTGTGCACGTTGGGAGGGAATAGCTTTTGGGGATTGTGGTGACCTTTGTCTGACCCACCAATGATCAAAGGAGCTTACAAAAGAATGGATAAAGTGAAAGTTAGACTCAGTAATGGTGACCATGAAATGATTGCCAGTGCTATAAAAATCTGTCTCATTCACAAATGCCCTTTCCCAGATGGAAAACCAAGTAAACAAAAGCAGAAATAGCTGGAGAAACTCAGCAGATCTGGCAGCATTTGTGGGGATAAAAACTGGGATAATATTTCAAGCACAGTGACCCTTCTTCAGAACTAGTGAATACTGAATAATCAAGGGGCAGAAGTGAGGGAAGGTGGGAAATAAATACAAAAAATATCACCAGTGAAGAAGTACCAGTGAAACGAAAGGGACTAAACGCCTGCTCCTCAGTGGTTGCATCCCAGAAAGTAGTTACAGAGACAGAGGATGCACTGGCAGTAATCTTTCAAGTTTCCTTAGATTTTAGAAAATTCCCCGAATATTGTAAAACTGCAAATGCAACAGCCTTATTCAAAAAGGGAAAGAAACAAAAACAGGTAACTATAGGCCAGTTATCTCAACATCTGTTCTTGAGAAAATGTTTGAGTTTTTTGTAAAGGATGTAATAGTGAGACCTTTAGAAATACATAATATGAACAAGCAGAGTCAGCATGGCTGCATGAACGGGAAATCATGCCTGACAAATTAGTTAGAATTCCTCGAGGATGTAACAAGCAGGAGAGATAAAGGGGAAGTAGTGGACGTAATATATTTGGATTTCCAAAAAGTTGTCAAAAAGCTGTTGGAGGGAGATATATCAAGGAAGAATCTTATGTCCTGTATTCCTTAGAAAAAGTGATCTTTATTCAGAGTTCTATGACCATATATGTGGGAGAGGCCAGAGACTACAGCAAATCTGGCAATCACTTGAGGCACAGTTGTCCTCTTCATAACCAGCTCAGATTGGAGGTCAATGACACTCTGAGTTCCTCAGCAAAATACAACATTTTTTACCCTTTGCATTACAATAATTCTGTGCAACATTGATGTCATTGTTAGCCACATCCCCCTAATCTATACATCCAATCCAGTAAACATGTGATCAATGATGATCAACTCCATGGACAGCCCTAGGTCCTCCCATAATCTCATGATGTCTACCCGATACATCCATCATCTGTCTTTGGGATCTTACATTGCTTCTGACAGTTTTATTCCTTCCCAGACATCTGCCAGCTGCACCGCATTATTTACCAATGACCTAAATAGTTGCTTTTCAGTAAGAACTCTTCCAAATTCTGCATTAACTTTAGTATGGCAGATTAGGAGAGATATTAATTTCTACCAACTGTTATAACCTG
>NW_025969116.1:16959-17223 GCF_021869965.1 Rhincodon typus
ACAACGTGGATTCACAACTTGCACAATGAAAGTTTGTTGCCAAGTTGGCAGATGACACAATAATCAGTGAGAAGACAAGTGTTGACGATGACACAGATAGGCTACACTGGGAAATAAACAAGTTAGTGAGTGGGCAAAAATGTGGCTGTTGGAGTTTAATGTGGGAAAATATGAGGTGATACATGTTGGCAGTAAGAATAGAGGAGTTGACTATTATTTCAAAGGAGAAAGACTGCAGAAAGCTGCAGCACACAGGCATTTGAA
>NW_025969117.1:0-17191 GCF_021869965.1 Rhincodon typus
TGATTGGATCTCTGTGAACTGGTGATCATGTTCAGAGGACAATGGAGTTGGTTTCCTCTACCCTGAAGAGACTAAATGCAGACTGAGTGACCGCTTTGCTGAACACCTATGTTCTGCCTGTAAAAATGACCCTGAGTTTCCACTGTCGTGTTCCCTGGCCAACATTTCTGTCTCAGGTTTGCTACAGTGCTCCAGGAAGTCTCAATGGAAGTTAGAGTAACAGAACCTATTCTTCCACCTTACAGACTTCATTGAAGTTACCAATTTCAGAACATGAACACCCTCCTCCTTGTTCACTCCCTTCTGCCACATCTATAGATTCTGTCTTACCAGGGCTACTCCAACTCATTTTCAAACATTTACACTTCGCATTAGTACCCCACCCAGATATTAGCTCCTTCGCAGCTTATCATCAGCATTCTCTTTGTTTATCTATCCCTTTTCCTCTCTGTCTCTTTGGGCACCAACTCCATGTATTCTATTCCCCTATCCACAACCCTACCGTCTCCTCATCAACATAAATACGACCTTTCCCCAATTATCTTCAGTTCTGATGAAAGGTCATTGGACTCAAAAGATTGTCAGTATTTTTCTCCATAGATGCTGACAGACCTGCTGCGTTTCTCCAGCACTCTTTCCATTTTGGTTTCAGATTTCCAGCATCTGCCGTTCTTTGCATTTATTATAATGGAGGTGGGGATTGTATTGACAGAAGAAAATAGCAGATAAGGACGAAAGTGCAAAAAAATATGAAGCACACCCTCCATGGCCAAAACAGTTACCATTTTTACTTCAGGTAAATTCCTTTCAGATCCCACTCCCACAAAAACTGGCATCAAATAATTTCCAGGAAAAATTATCTGTTCTTTGCAGGTACCTTACTACTGGTCTTAATTTTGCCAACTATCAAGCATTAGACTTGTTCTAATCAATCTGTTCAGGATGTTATTACTGTGATGATACAATGGCTTTAAGAGGTGTATTTTGTTCTGTTTCTTTTTTAATGAATAAAGGTTGAGATCAGAGGTGATTGGTCTACTTCAAAGCCCAAAAGTAAATCAGTTGTCCTTTTTTTATCTGAGGTTGGAACAAAAAGAATCAGCCTGAATGGGTGACATCAAGCTCTCACAGAAGCAGGAGTTTTAGTTTTAGGTTTTCAGTAAATTGTTGGAGTCCTAAAACTGGGTTTGGAAGCTGCAGTATATCTCTCCCTGCCACTCTCTCTCTCAGAGTTTTGTCTTACTGTTTTCTCCTCCCGGACTGGAGAACTGACTGTGACACAATCTAGGAGGCCAAGCAGCATCAGAGGAGCAGAAAGGCTGATGTTTCAGGCCTAGACCCTTTTTCAGAAAAAACATTTTTTTCTGAAGAAGGGCCTAGGCCCGAAACGTCAGCCTTCCTGCTCCTCTGATGCTGTTTGGCCTGCTGTGTTCATCCAGCTCTACACCTTGTTATCTCAGATTCTCCAGCATCTGCAGTTCCCACTATCTCACAATATTCCAAATGTGGTCTGAACAAAGCCTTATACAGTATCAGCAGGACATCCTTACTCTTGCATTCTAGCCCTGCTCAGGAGCATTTAAACTGAATTGGAGTTAAAGACATGCCAATTTAGGAGCTGGAGGAATGGCTACCCAATTGGTTCCAGATTATAATTATACATCAAAAGTTGTAGGAAGGAGAGTGCAATGATCAACCATCTACGTAGAGGGAGATACACGCAAGGCGGATGCAGACCCTGTCCAACAGGAATAGGAGATTTGATTCTGAGAGGATAGTGAAAGACACAAATCTAGCCAAAGCATGTGGCGCAGCATGTAGTTATTGGGATTCTATCATCAGAGAAATATAATATTCTTTGCATTAAGGACTGAAAGATTATGGTGCCAGGTTGAAGAGCAGCTTGAAAAGGTTGTAAGAAGATTGACAAAAGGACAGAGAGAGAGGATGTAGATTTCTCCATATGGGTACCAATAACATTGGAAAGACTGGGATAAACATTCTGCTCAGGGAATGTCCCGAGTTGGAAGCTGGATTGAATAAGCAAGAGCTCGGAGCTGATAACCATGTAATCGTGAGCCAAGTCAAATGGATATTCACAAAGGGACCAACAGATGAGCAAATTCAATATGTAACTATATGGGTGGAATGTGAAAGAGTGGTTTCTTTTCATGGGAGAATGACACCAGTATTGGGATGGGAAGGAGCTGTCTTCACCTAATCCGAACTGGGACCAGGATCCTTGTGAAAAGGCTAACCAGGGCTGTAACATGGGACGAGGAAGCCACAGGAAATTGCTAAAAACTAAGAAATAGTTTATTGGAAGAGGGAAAGCCAAACTAAAGGAAGGAATAAGGATAATACAAACGTCTGGAGATCAGTTGAGGTAATGGAGTGTACAGTGGAATAATAAATGAGTATGATTTAAAGTTTTCATACAGCGATTGTATCCAAAACAAAATAAATGAACTGGAGCCACTAATTTGCAGACAGAATATGGGTATAGGATGGATGGTTGATACCTGGTTACAGAAAAAGTATGATAGTTAAATATTTCAGGATTATAACAGTTTTGTGAAGAACGCAAAGTGGAGAATTGGAGTGGCTGTACCAGTTAAAAATAATATGACAACAGTCAGAAAAAAAATGTAACAAGCAGTTACAATCCAACATACAAGTCAGACACAGAATATGCATTTTTTTTCCTTTCATGGGATGAGGGCATCACTTTTAGGCAGTATTTATTGACCATCCCTAATTGCCCAGAGGGCAGTTGAAAGTGAACCACATTGCTGTGGGTCTGGAGTCACATATAGGCCCGAACAGGTAAGGATGGCAGTTTCCTTCCCTAAAGGACATTAGTGAACCAGATGGGTTTTTCTGACAATCGGCAATGGTTTCATGGTTATCACTAGATTTTTAATTCCAGATATTTTTTATTGAATTCAAATTCCACCATCTGCTGTGGATCGATTTGAACCCAGAATGTTATCTTGATCTCTGGATTAACAGCCCAGCAATGATTCAACTGGGCCATTGCCCCCACCCCCCTAATGAAACAGTGTCAGGCTGGGATTGAATTAAAAGATAAGAAAGGATCCATCACCCTGAGAGGAGTATACCAAATACTGGAAGGGGATTGAAAGAAGAAATATGCGATCGAATAAACATGATGAGTATCAAATTAAATAAACTGGCAAGGAAGGAGTAATGAAAGGAGACAAAGGAATTGCTCATAAAGCATATACAGGAATAAATATATTAAAACAACAGTTTATACAGCAATCTATATCATATTCAAACCAAAAGACACAAACTGGCGTTGCTAATGCATAGAAAAGTTCTGAATACTGTAGAAATGACTGAACCATGGCTATGTGTGAAACAGTATATTAACAATTTCTACAGTGTTCACAAGACCCATCTCTCACTCAGTGTGTAATGCAAGAAAAATTATCACTGCTTGACCTTGGGATGGGTAATGAACCTAAAGAGCTTGGGAATGTAAGAGAAAGAGGGCACGAGAGGAGATGTGACATAGTGGTATTATCAGTGGACTAATGGTCCTGAGACCCAGGCTCCTTCTGGGAGTTGGGCTCAAGTCCAGCTTATCAGATGGTGAAATTTGAATCAATGAAAATTTGGAAATACAAATAACTGACCGAATGGTGACCTTGTATTTGGTCGTTATGGCAATGTTGATTGCTGTAGAAACCCATCTGGTTCCACTAATGCCCTTTAAGGAACGAAACTGCTGTCCTTTCCTGACCTGACCTACATGTGACTCCAGACCCACAGCAAAGTGGTTGACTCTTCTCTGTCCTCTGAAGTGGCCTCTCAGTTCAAGTGGGGGGCAATAAATGGTGGATCAGCCAGTGATGAGTGAATGAAATATCTCATGAAAGAAATGAAAAAAAAGTAACGTGATCACACCTCAATAATGCTAAAGATTAGTATCAAGAGTGGCATCAACACAACAAGGAATAAAATGAATAAATTATGAGAAAATAAGAGTCGAACTTAAAAAAATAACCTGGGAGAAAATCTTGAAAAACAAAGGAATAGGAAAAGCTTAAATGGGTAACCAAAATAAGTGTATTTCACAAAAAAGAATGTGATCATGGAGCATAATGGATGAATGAGAGCAGAAGGAAAACCTGGACCTAAACAGAAAGGCATTCAAGAAGTTTAAAAAAAACAACAGTCACCACAATCCCAGAGGAACATAGGACTGTTCTCTCATTAGAGAGAGATTACTAATGGGTGAGGATAACCTGAGAGTCATAGAGCCATACGGCATGGAAAGAAATTCTTTTGTCCAACCAGTCCATGCCGACCATAATCCCAAACTAATTTAGTCCCACCTGCCTGTGCTTGGTCCATGTCCCTCCAAACATTTCTTATTCATGTACTTATCTAGATGTCTTTTAAATGTTGTAACTGAACCTGTATCCACCACTTCCTCTGGAATTTCATTCCACACACGAACTACTGTCTGTGTAAAAAAAAAATTGACCCAGTGTCTTTTTTAAATCTTTCTCCTGTCACCTTAAAAATATGCACCCTAGACTTGAAATTCCCTACCCTAGGGAAAAAGTCACCTGCCATTCACCTTATTTATACTTCTCATGATTTTAAAATCTTCTATAAGGTCACCCATCAACCTCCTACACTCCAGTGAAAAAAACCCTTCTCCTTGAAAGTCAAACCCTCCATTCCCGGCAACATCCTGGTAAATCTTTTCTGAATACCGTCCACCTTAATAGTATTCTTCCTACAACAGGATGACCAGAACTGGACACAGTATTCCAGAAGAGGCCTCACGAACATCTTGTACCATCTCAACATGACTTCCAAACTCCAAAACTCGAAGATCTGAACAATGAAGACAAGCGAGTCGCCATGCCTCAGGTGAGAGGAGAGGTTTGGGAAGATCAGACCTTCGTGGTAACTTCAGGAGCTGCAGGTCAGTTTGCTTTGTTGGCTGGAGAGCTGGTTCAAAATGCAGAGAGATGCCAACAGCATGCCTTCAATTTAAGAAGTAGTTTATACACCAAAGGAGAGGAGGACAAAAAAAGTACTGAGAGAACTAAAGGAGAATTTAAACAGAAATATTCAAGAAAGTAAAAAGATATAACAAAATAAAACTATCAAGGAATATAAAGGAAATAATCACACATCCTATAGACAGACAAGTGATGGAAATTATGTTAGGGTTAGACTACTAAAAGACAAAGAAGATAATTCCAAGTGTCTTAACAGAGAATGCCAGAAGTATAGAATTACCTTTTTTGTTATTAAAAAGGGTTGAAATTAACACATCAAGGAGGCATGAGTTTATAGAGTATTCACTAATATTGGGATAGAAAACGAAAAAAATGATAAACCAGGTGAATTGTAACCATACTATCAGATCCAGATGATACCACACACACACACTCACACACACAACACACACACACACACACACACACACACACACACAACACAACACAAACACTCACACATTGACACACACAGACACACACAAAGATACAACACACACAACACACACACGCGCACTCACATACAACACACACACAACTCACACAACACATACACACTGACAGACACAGACACACACACATAAAGCACACGCATAGACACACACTCACACACAACACACTCACAAACACACATACAGACACATACACACTCGCATACACACAGAAACACAAACACTCTCACACACACACGGCCACACTCACACACACACATACACACACAAACACACACACACTCACACACACACACAGCCACAGCCACACTCTCACACACAAACATACACGCACAAACACACACACACTCACACTCACACACACACACACACACACAGCCACAGCCACACTCTCACACACGCACATACACGCACAAACACACACACACTCACACTCACACACACACACACACAGCCACACTCTCTCACACACACGCACACACACACACAGCCACACTCTCACACACACACGCACACACACACACACACAGACACACACAGCCACACTCTCTCACACACACGCACACACACAACACACACACAGACACACAGCCACACTCTCGCACACACACACACACACACACAGCCACACTTTCTCACACACACACACTCACACATGCGCGTGCGCGCACACACACACACACACTCTCTCTCTCTCACACACATACACATACACACACACTCACACACAGCCACACTCTCACACAAACACACGCGCGCCCACACACACACACTCACACAACCACACTCTCACACACACACACACAAAGCCACTTTCACACACACACACGTGCGCACACACACACATACACACTCTCTCTCTGTCACACACACCCATACACACAAACACACACACACACAGCCACACTCTCTCACACACTCACACACACACACACTCTCTCTCTCTCTCTCACACACACACACACACACACATACACACACACACACACACACACACACACACGGTCAGAAATGATAATAGACCCATAGGCAACATGGACTCCGTAATGTTAGATTATGTTTCAGTTTTTAGTTTATGTTTTTATGATTCATTTGATTGAATTCTTTTAAGTAGATAATGGGAAGAATAGTGAAGGGAAATGGAATAAAAGTTGCATTCTTTGACTTTGAAAAGACAGTAAAGAAATTAATGCATGTCAGGCTCCAGACAAAAAGTTAGTGCACCTGGAGTCGGGGTACAAGTAACGAATATCTCCACTCTTGGGAGAATCCAGAGCTGGATGCACATACTAATATATCCAAAATGGAAAATTTCTTCACTCAAAGAATATTTGACTCGATATCACAGAAGGTGATGGAGGGCAAACTACTTAGATGCTTTCTAAAGAAAACTGAATGAGTGCACAGAGAGGCTATAGAAAAGGAAGCTGAAAGGCTGAGATATGAAGGGAATGAAAGTAGATTTGTACAGATTATAAAGTATTGCACAGACGAGCTGGACTGGCTGGTCTGTTTCTGTGATGCATGTTCTATGTAATTTAATGTACGCGGAGCACTATTACGAAAACACGAGACCTTCTGAAAATAAAACAAAGAATGGCAGATGCTAAAGATCTGAAAAATAAACACCAAAAAAATCCCCAGAAATTGATGGAGAGACTCATCTGGCAGTATCTGTAGAGAGACAAAACAGAGTTAATCTTTTGAGTCCAGTGACCCATTTTCAGATGCATTTTCTTATGAGAAGTCAGTAGACTCGAAATGTTAACCCTGTTCTCTCATCACCAGATAACTGAGGGTGCTATACTTTGGGGTGAACTAAAGCTGACTCTAAGGGAGTTTTAAAAAACAGTGTGAAAAAGAGCATGAGAAATGTGTGAGAAATAGAGTGTGAGGAAATACTTTGTTGCACATTAACTCATTACAGCATGGAAATACCTGGAAATGTGATGGAGGCAGGTTCAGTTGAGGCACTCAAGAGGGTATTGGATTTTTTTTTTGGGATTACAGTGGTGGATAGGGATATGGGGACAAGGCCAGATATTGAATCTGGGTATTAGAGCTGGACTAGGTAATAGGGTGGTACAGTGAGCCAGTGGCCAGCACTGCTGCCTCACAATGCCAGGGGCCTGGGTTCAACTCCAGCCTCGGGCAACTGTCTGTGTGGAGTTTGCACTTTCTCCCTGTGTCTGCGTGGGTTTCCTCCAGGTGCTCCGGTTTCCTCCCACAGTCCAAAGATGTGCAGGGTAGGTGGATTGGCCATGTAGGGGCTTGGCTATCCAGAGGGTTGAAGCAGACTCAGAGTGTTGAATGGCGTCTGTCTGCACTGTAGGGATTCTACAAATAGAGCCAGGGCAGGCATGATGGGCCAAATGGCCTGCTCCTGCAGCACAATAATTTTGTGATTTTGAAATCTCCTATAAACTACACTCTAATCATTATCTATGACTACCTAAACACCTAGAACAATGAAATGGTAACTTAAAAACACAACACATTGAGAAAACACTGAACGATTGCGATAATACCGTGAAGAGTACTTTTGCTTACTTTTTAAATTGGGAGGAGATGGCTGTGGAATTGTTGATGACCATTGAATTTATGTTTCCATGATATTTTCCTGCTCACTAAACAGTGGCTGAGAGCAAATAGAAATGAGAGTGATGGAAGAAAGTCAAATAAAATCATTAATTTATGAATAAGATTGAGAAATTTAGGAAGTTCGAGAGAGGGTGACTATTCCTGGTGTATAAAAGAACAAAGAACAAAAAAGAAGGACGGCACAAAAAGAACTCTTTCGGCCCTCCATCCTGTGCCGATCATCAGGCCCTGACTAAACCAAAAAACAAACCTTCTGTCCTTATTCGGTCCATTTCCCTCTATTCCCTCCTTAAACATGTAACCATCCAGATGCCTCTTAAATGTCACCAATGTGCCTGCTTTCACCACCTCCTCTGGCAGTGCCTTCCAGGCTCCTTCCACTCTCTGTGTGAAAAACTTTCCTCGCACACCTCCCTTCAACTTTTGCCGTCCCACTATGAATCTGTGCCCCCTTGTAATTGAAACTTCACCCTTGGGAAAAAAAGCCTCTGACTATCCACCCAGTCTATGCCCCTCATAATTTTGTAGACCTCTATCAGATCTCCTCTCAGCCGTTGTCTTTCCAGTGAAAACAATCCTAGTCTTTTTAACCTTTCCCCATAACCAATGCACTCGAGATGGGACAACACCCTGGTGAACCTTCTCTGTACTCTCTCTAAAGCTTCCACATTCTTCTGTTAATGTGGCAACCAAAACCGCACACAGGACTCCAAATGTGGCCTAACAAGGGTTTTATATAGCGTCAACATGTTTTACCAGCTGTTGTACTCCACGCCCCGGGCAATGAAGGCAAGCATGCCATATGCCTTCTTAATCACCTTGGCCACCTGTGTCTCCACTTTTAGGGGCCTGTGGACCTGCACACCCCGATCTGTCTGTATGTTAATGTTCCTAAGGGTTCTGTCATTAACAGTATAATTCACACCCAAATTTGATCCTCCAAAATGCATCACCTCGCATTTGTCTGTGCCCAAGCCGTCAGTCTATCTATATCCTATTTTATCATTTCACAATCGTCAGCATTATCAGCAACTCCACCAATCTTTGTGTCATCTGCAAACTTACTAATCAAACCACCCACATTTTCCTCCAGATCATTTATATTTACTACAAACAACAGAGTACCTAAGAATGACTCTGTGGAGCACCACTAATTACCAGTCTCCATTTTGAAAAACACCCTTCCACCGCCACCGTCTGTCTTCTCTGTATATCAGAAAGATAACCATCACTTTGATGCAATTTGATGATAAAGAAGCCCCATCGCATGATCTGACACTGATAGCCAACATATCAGCTATTGGAATCACACTTACATTGGGGAAAACTGTAAAATTGGATTCGTAACACGTGGAGGAAAGGATTAACTATATTTCTGCTCCAGAAGTACCCACTGAACATGTTCAAAAGGGGCTATGTCACAGTAATGTCTAATCACATGGAACAGGAATACAAACAGACATTTCCAGACATTCTTAATAGGTCTGGCAGCACTTTGTTGGGAGAGACAGAGTTAATGTTTTGAGTCCAACATGACTGCTTGTCAGAACTTCAGAAATTCTGAAAAAGAGTCATTGGAAGTGATATGTTAATCTGATTCTCTCCACAGATGCTGCCAGATCTGTTGAGTTTCTCCAGCACTTTCTGTTTTCCTTTCAGATCTCCAGTAGCTGCAGTACTTTGCTTTTACATGGAAGAAGATGGCCTATAAACTTCCAGAAATATGTCGTTTCTTAGCCTGCATTGTATGCATTAATGTTCAATTGAGTTTACTAGCTTTCACTTACTGGAGTGCAGATCTGATCCTACTAGAGCACATGGTGAGTTGTCAGACACAAGGGCAGCATGGTGGGTCCGTGGTTAGCACCACTGCCTCACAGTGCCAGGGAAGCAGGTTCAATTCCAGCCTTGGGCAACTGCCTGTATGGAGTTTTCACATTCTCTCTGTGTCTGTATGGGTACCCTCTGGATGCTCCAGTTTCCTCCCACAGTCCAAAGGTGTGCAGAATAGGTGGATTTGCCAGGGAAATGCAGTGTCGTGGGGGTAGGTCTGAGTGCAATGCTCTTTGGAGGGTCAGTGTGGACTTGATGGACCAAATGGCCTGCTTCCACAGTGTACGGATTCTATGACTTTGCAACTGAAACAGCTGCAAATTTTAACTCATCTGCAAATAAGGCAATGGCCAACTGGTATTGTTGCTCGAGTAGTAATCCAGAGACCCAAGTAATATTCTAGGAATAGTAGGAACTGCAGATGCTGGAGAATCCGAGACAACAAGGTGCAGGGCTGGATGAACACAGCAGGCCAAGCAGCATCATAGGAGCAGAGAGGCTGACGTTTCGGGCCTAGACCCTTCATCAGAAAAGGGGGAGGGGAAGGGGGTTTTGAAATAAATAGGGAGAGAGTGGGAGGCGGATAGAGGAGAGGATAGGTGGAGAGGAAACAAACAGGTCGAAGAGGCGGGGATGGAGCCAGTAAAGGTGAGTGTAGGTAGGGAGTTAGGAAGGGGATAGGTCAGTCCAGGGAGGACAGACAGGTCCGTTACATTGATGACTGTATCGGCGCCGCCTCGTGCTCCCACGAGGAGCTCGAACAGTTCATACACTTCACTAACACCTTCCACCCCAACCTTAAGTTTACCTGGACCATCTCTAACACCTCTCTCCCCTTCCTGGACCTCTCTGTCTCCATATCGGGCAACCACCTAGAAACCGATATTCATTTCAAGCCCACCGACTCCCACAGCTACCTAGAATACTCCTCCTCCCACCCACCTTCCTGCAAAAATGCTATCCCCTATTCCCAATTCCTTCGCCTCTGCCGCATCTGCTCCCAGGATGAGGCATTCCACTCCCGTACATCTCAGTTGTCCTCGTTTTTCAAGGACCGTAACTTCCCCTCCTCGGTGGTCGAGAACGCCCTCAACCGTGTCTCCCACATCTCCCGCACCTCATCCCTCACACCCCGTCCACGCAATAAAAACCAAAAAAGAATCCCCCTCGTCCTCACGTACCACCCCACCAACCTCCGGATCCAACGCATCATCCTCCGACACTTCCGCCATCTGCAATCCGACCCCACCACCAAAGACATCTTTCCCTCCCCACCTTTATCTGCTTTCCGGAGGGACAACTCTCTCCGTGACTCCCTTGTCCGCTCCACACTCCCCTCCAGCTCCACCACACCCGGCACTTTTCCCTGCAACCGCAGGAAGTGCTACACCTGCCCCCATACCTCCTCCCTCACCCCCATCCCAGGCCCCAAGAAGACTTTCCACATCAAGCAGATGTTCACCTGCACATCTGCCAATGTGGTATACTGCATCCGCTGTACCCGGTGTGGCTTCCTCTACATCGGGGAAACCAAGCGGAGACTCGGGGACCGCTTTGCAGAACACCTACGCTCGGTTCGCAGCAAACAACTGCACCTCCCAGTCGCGAACCATTTCAACTCCCCCTCCCATTCCTCAGACGACATGTCCATCCTGGGCCTCCTACAGTGCCACAACGATGCCACCCGAAGGTTGCAGGAACAGCAACTCATATTCCGCTTGGGAACCCTGCAGCCCAATGGTATCAATGTGGATTTCACAAGTTTCAAAATCTCCCCTCCCCCTACCGCATCCCAAAACCAGTCCAGCTCGTCCCTGCCTCCCTAACCTGTTCTTCCTCCCACCTATCCCCTCCTCCCACCTCAAGCCGCACCTCCATCTCCTACCGACCAACCTCATCCCGCCCCCTTGACCTGTCCGTCCTCCCTGGACTGACCTATCCCCTTCCTAACTCCCTACCTACACTCACCTTTCCTGGCTCCATCCCCGCCTCTTCGACCTGTTTGTTTCCTCTCCACCTATCCTCTCCTCTATCCCTCTTCTATCCGCCTCCCACTCTCTCCCTATTTATTTCAAAACCCCCTTCCCCTCCCCCTTTTCTGATGAAGGGTCTAGGCCCGAAACGTCAGCCTCTCTGCTCCTATGATGCTGCTTGGCCTGCTGTGTTCATCCAGCCCTGCACCTTGTTGTCTAATATTCTAGGAACTTGGGTTTTAAGCCAACCACAGCAGTTGGTGGAATTTCAACGTGGTTAAAAATTTGGAATTAACAGACCATGAAACCATTGTTGGAATGACCCATCTGGTTTGCTAGTGTCCTTTAGGGAGGGAAACTGCTATTCTTACCTGGTCTAGCTTACATGACACTTTGGATCCACAGTAACGTGGTTGCCTCATAACTGGGCAATTAGAGATGGACAATAAATGCTAGCATAGCCAGTAACGCCTACATTCCGTTAATGGATTTTTTAAAAGTGTACATTTTTCTGCGCTTCATATTCCCTGGAAAAAGCAGGCATTTTCCCATTTTGACTATTCTAAGACCTCTGACACCGTATGATGTCTGATGGCACCAATTCAATATGTTTGGGAGAGGACTCGGCTTTTCACGCCATGTCCCTGGGGAATGCCCTGAGGGACATGCCATTGTCAGTTTGTAACACAGCCCCTGATCTCTAGAAAAGAGTGAGAGAGTTTCAGGGGCAAGACATGTATGGCATCCATACCCCTAAGGTCGATGCATATTTCTTCTGTTGAATTGCGACATCAACGATTTTGCAGTCTGATGCACAAAGATTGAAAAAAAGAAATTTTTTTAAATAAAATAATCACTCATGGGATGTGACCACCACCAGCTTTGATTGCATATCCATAATTAACCTGCTGAATGTACGGTGAGCCACCTTTTTGAATTGCTGCAGTCCTTGTGGTTTAGTAGACCCATGCTTCTATTCACAAGGGATTCTTTAGATTTTGACCCAGAAACTCTGAAGGAATGACAACATATGTCCAAATCAGGTGTCTGACGTTGAGAGGAAATTGTAGTCAGTGGAGCTCCTATACTTTTCCTTGGCGGTAGAGGTCAAGGATTTGGAAAGTGCTAGTGAAGGAGCTTTGGTGAATTGCTGCATTGAAAGATATAGTTTCATTGAGGGTAGTTACGACAGGTCCACTGGGATGATCCCTGGTAAGGGGAAATTTTCTTGTGAGCAAAGGCTAAACAGGTTGGGCTGTACTCACTGGAGTTTAGAAGAATGAGAGGTGATCTCGTTGAAGCATATCGAATTCTTAAGGGGCTTGACCAGGTAAATGCTGAGAGGTTATTTCCCCTCATGGGAGACCCCAGGAAAGGAGAGCATAGTCTCAGAATAACAGGGCACAAATTGATAAGACAAGCGAGAGGACCTTAGTCTTTTAGCAATTCCTACCTCAACTGCCCACAGAGCAGGAAACAGCTGCTGATTAAATGCGCAGCCTGTCCAACTGTGATCTATGCATCTGTAAACTCACCCCCACATGTGTCATGCGTAGTTGCACATACCTGTGGCCACATAAGCACTACTGCATGTACACAATCCGATTTGGTCACACGTGAGCCGGTTTGGTCAGGCAAATGAGGATGAAATTCCTTCTGCCAGAGTACTGAGATTCTATGGAACTCCTGGCCAAAGGGAGCTGTGTGGGTAGAGTCCTTGTGTATATTTAAGTCTGATATAGATTGAATGTTGATCAGTCGGGGAACCAAGGGTTATAGGAAGATGCAGGAAAGTGGACATGAGGAATGTTGGATCAGCAATGATCCTATTGAATTGGCAGAGCAGGCTTGAGGGGCCGAATGGCCTACTCCTGTTCCTATTTCTTGTAGTCTAATGAATCTAATAGATAGTGCACACTGCTACAACATTGTGTTGGTGGTGGAGGAAGTAATGTTTAACGTGGTGTCAGATTCTATCAATCAAACAGGTTGCTTTGCCCTGGATCGCATTGAGGTTTGTGAGCATTGTTGGATCTGCACCCATCCAGGCAAGCTGAGAATATTACGTAGTGCCCCTGATTTGTAATCGCCCCTGCTTAAAATCTCACAGAACGCACCAGCACAAATGGATTGAAGATCGAGTTTACCAACATCTGCTGCTTTTGTCAAAAAGCCACTGCATTTCAGCAAGTGGAGATTCTGGATTCATGATCATATTTATATAACATTGTAAAGGGAGAATGATATGGCAAAGGATTTAAAAATGCCTTCTATCTTGAAGCATTCATTTGAGCAACTGCTTCCAACACTTGTGTGATATAATGATTGTACATGATGTTGCCTGACCAAACTGACTCATGTGTAACCAAATTGAATTGTGTACATGCAGTAGTGCTTATGTGGCCACAGATATGTGCAACTACACATGACAAATGTGGTGGTGAGTTTACAGATGCATGGATCACAGTTGGGCCAGGCTGCACATTTAATCAGCAGCTGTTTCCTGCTCTTGTAGACATTTGACATAGGAATTGCTAAAAGACTAAGGTCCTCTCATTCACCTTCTACCATCCTGTTAGCCACATAATACAATGAAAATGGAGTTGTTGACTAATGGTTAATCATAGGGACATAGTTGCCATCGCATGAATAGTATTGTTTACGACCCTTCAGGGGAGAAACGAAAAGTATGCTCCCCAGTCATAAATTGCCACTTAACCTTAAATGGTTTACTTTGTTCACTGTATGTCAACTTTACAACTGCAGGCTGCACCAAAAAGCTACCGCCAATCAATGGAATGAAATTGCAAGTCTTGAACTTTCACCTTTCCTTCTGCAGTATTTGAGTACATTTACTGGGATGACTTGCTGTATTATAACATCAGCCCACTGATCTCTAAATCCTCAGTATGGACCAGGAGCTTAATTTAAAATGCATCACTCCAAAAATAGGAGCATTGAAGACAGAGTGGGCTGTTCAGCCTCTTGAGGGCTGTTCCACCAATCAGTTCAATCCAGGCTGATCCGTACTTCAATTCTACCTGCCAGCTTTTGCTTCCAATACCTTGATACCCTCACCCAACAAAAATCTATCGATCTCAATCCTGAAATTGATGTTAATTAGCCTACAATCCACAGTGTCTAGAAAGGAAGAGATCTAGATTCTTCCCATCTATTTTGTGAAGTGAAAACTTACTTCCAGATTGCACTGTTGCACTGCCTGACTTTAATTTTCTGAAATTGTTCTTATGTATCTACTCAATTATGTCATTTTGCTCTTTTAAGTTTAACCAGCTCTTGATCCGCTAAATGCCTGGAAGCACCAGTGAGAGTCTGTAACCTGTCCTTATAAGTTAACTCATTAAATTTCAATATCAGTGCCATACCCCTTCCTGTAGTGTTGTGCTAGAACAGAATGCAATGCTCCGAATGGGATCTGGCAAAGGCTCTATACACAGGTAGCAGCCCCCTTCAGGTCAAGATAACCATTAGAGTTGTAGAGTTTTTACAACATGGAAAAGGTCTTTCGGCCCATTGTGTCCATGCTGATCAAAAAGCAGCCATCTGTTCTGGTCCCATTTTCTGACACTTGGATCATTGCCATATATGCTACGTTGTTTCCAGTGCTCAAGTAAATAGGTCTTAGATAACTTGGGGGTTCTCGCCTCTACCATTGTTTCAGCCAATGAGTTCCAGATACCCATCACCCTCTGGATGTAAAATATTTACTTCAAATCCCCTCGGAACCTCCTGCTTGTTGCATTAAAACTGTGGCCCACACCAATTACTGACCCCTCTACTGAGGGGAAATGTTTCTCCCTATTTGACCTGTCTACGCCCCTCAGAACTTTATTTCCTTCAGTCAGCTATCCCCTCAGCCTTTTAGGCAGACCTCAAACAGAAGGAGGAGGAATTACTTCTCTCAAAGAGTTGTGAATCCATGGAATTCACTCCCCCAGAGAGGAATACATTTCAGGAGGAGATACATTGTTAATGAGTGATGGGCCGATGGGTTATGGGGAGCAGATAGGAAAGTGGAGTTGAGGCCGAGATGAGATCAGCCATGACTGTATTAAATGGTGGAGCAGACTCGAAGGACTGAATGGCCTACTCTTGCTCCGAGCTCTTACGTTCACTGTTCTAAGAACAACGCCAGCCTATCTAGTCTCTACTCATGAAAAACAACAGAAGTTGCTGGAAAAGCTCAGCAGGTCTGGCAGCATCTGTGAAGAAAAATTCAGAGTTAACGTTTCGGGTCCGGTGACCCTTCCTCAGAGCTTCTGTTTTTGTTCCTGATTTATAGCATCTGCAGTTCTTTCAGTTTTTAGCCTCTATTCATAACTGAATTGCCCCAGCCCAGGAAAAGACTGAGGAGTCTCCTCTGCAGCTTGTGTCCTGCAATCACATCATTCCTGCAGTGTAGAGATTAGAATTGTGCACAGTACTCCAGCTGTTGCCTAAGTAACATTATATACAGCTCCATCATAACCTCCTTGCTCTTCCCTTCGCCATTTTGATAGTATTCTGCACATGTCCCATCTTGTTTGGTGATTTCTTGAAATGGTTTTGAGCCTCTCTGCTTATGCACAACAACTACTTTCTCACCGAATCAATATTTCTCTCTTTTGGATCCAAAGCAGGTAACCAGACGCTTCCAAAGTAGAAGGAGAGAGCGAATTCAAAAGGCACAAATGCAGAAGGCAATTGTGGCTCATATAAGAAAGTTTGTTTTCGGCCTGTTAGCTTGTCTACTCTTGACACTTTCATTCTAATCGCAACTCTCACTTAGATGAAAATGATTGACTTAACATATTGTCTTCTGCTGACAAATTGTGTACAACTTTCTTTCATGTGGACTGATCCCTCTTTTTGAATTGGCAGCAGCATTCCAAAGGGAAGAAGTTTCTTTCAGTGAAGAAGAATTTAATTTCAATGGGATAAACTCAGGTATCAGGTGATCAGAACCACAGTTAACACACACAAAGCCAACATGTTTTAGTTTATTGACGGAGGGTTAGAAGAGGGCCAGTATTCTATTGAATAATAGGAGTTTGTTTTCTGACACTTGTGAGAACTCGATGTAACAATGTTCCGACAAACTAACTGGCATGAGCTGAAAATACAGGGGGTGAAATGCAACTGGGGAAATAATCTTGGATAGTAGGAACTGCAGATGCTGGAAAATCTGAGATAACAAGGTGTAGAGCTGGATGAACACAGCAGGCCAAGCAGCATCAGAGGAGCAGGAAGGCTGATGTTTCGGGCCTAGACCCTTCTTCAGAAATCA
>NW_025969118.1:0-1674 GCF_021869965.1 Rhincodon typus
CTTTAATGAGCGGCAACGACGACGATGTTTTTGTTCTTTTCAAGGCTCTTCACGGCATTCCCCCCTTTCCTCTTCACGAAGCTTGTTCGCCTGTGTTCTCTTCGTCAGTGACGGACGCAGCGGTCTGTTGCGTTTCAGTCGGTGGTTTCAGAGTGTGGATTTCCAGTAGCTGCCGGGGAAAAAGTCTGTTTCTCCTCAGCGTCTCTGTGGCTGCGGTGAGGTCCTTTGATCAGTGCTGTCTTTTTTTTTTCCTGCATTCGTGAGCCCCTCTGAAGGAGAGGTTTCTTATCTGTTTGCCAGCCACGATGTCCCCTCTGTCAGTCAGTTTCTCCCTCCCTGCGGTGCTCTCTCTCGCTCTCTCTTTTCTCCCCCTGCTGTATTTTTTTTTGGGCGTGTGGTCCTGCTCTGTGTGTTACTGCGATGGCTAGTTCAATTCTAGTAGCTGCACTGCTGATCGGTCACCTGTGAAATGAATGGACGTTCGACGCGCAATTTCTTGCCCGAGTCTGTGATCCTGACTTGTATCAGCCTGCGGCCGTTCTGTCTGGCTGTTTCTCTGGCTCATGTGTTATTAAACTGGCGGTCTTAGGCATGGTGGTAGTAATTCTTCTTTTGTTTCTTGCGAGACTTGTGCGAGATCCGACCCAGGTCTTAAACTAGCGCAGCAACCCGTCAGGGCACTGAAGGATGTCACCTAGTAAGGGGATGAAACGTCTGTGATCGAACCTCCCAGCTCGGCCAACACGCCAATATCTGCAACCTGCACTACAAACCTTCAGTCAGACCCTGAGTGCGAGAGAGTGTGTGTGTGTCCGTGTGTGCGCGAGAAAGAGAGAAAGAGTGTGTATGTGTGCGCCCGTGTGGCGTGAGTGAGCGTGTGTGGGCGCGAGAGAGAGAGTGTGCGTGTGCGAGTGTGTGCACGTGTTGGAGCGAGCCTATAACTAGGGATGAGCCATCGAACAATACCGACCAGACGGACATGGCTCGGGAGTGAGGAGCTGCTTTCGAGAGGCTGTGAGCGACGTTATGAGACGGCGCAGCCTCGGGGTGTTGTCGCTCGTTGGTCAGGCGCCCCATGCCACCCGCCCCCGGCGTTGCGGCCTGTACCCACTTACCCGGTGCAGGCTTGGCGGTGATCACCTCGTCGTCGTCCAGACCACGGTTGTGATAGCGGGAGATCTTTTGTTCAAACTCCTCCACCAGGACCTGCAGCACGGCCGGTGGGGTGGGAGACAGACAGGCAGACAGTGAGACAGTGGGAGGGAGGCACAGTGGGAGAGGGAGGCAGTCAGCAGGAGAGAGACAGAGATACAGCGACCGCGTGTGCGAGAGCGAGACAGCACGCGCGAAAGGTCGGGGTGGAGTAGTGACGGGGCCAGTGAAGAGGTTTGGCCGGGTGCGGTACCTTGAGATCTGGCTTGATGCCCCGGTGTAACTTGCTAGCGATTCCTGCCAGGTGCTGGTAAACCACGTCATCTGTCAGTTTGTCGGCGAAGCATTCAAAGTTCTCCTGCAGCTTACGCAGCCCACGCTCGGAGGCAGGCAGCAGTGACAGGCAGAAAGCCAGGTCACGGTGCTGTCTCTCCAACCTGTCAGGTACCAACAGGTGGAAGGACGGAGACAGGGAGGTGGTGGGGGGTGGGGAGCAAGAGGGACGGAGGGACAGGGCAGGGC
>NW_025969118.1:1920-2823 GCF_021869965.1 Rhincodon typus
GGGGGGGACGGGGGGGGGGGGAGGGGGGGGAGGGGGGGGGGGGGGGGGGGCGCGAGAGAGACGGTGAGAGTGACACACCGAGATGGACAGCACAAGGTCAGGAGGGAGTGATGGACAGAGGCATAGAAAGGAAGACAGCAACAGAGACAGGAGAGAGAGGGAGAGAGACAGACAAAGGAAGGAAATGAGGACGTTAACAAGGAGACGGTGAAATATAAACACTGTATTTCTGACAGTGTGCCCCTGTAACACAGCCCAGCTGGAGGCAGCAACAGTTCTCCCACAGTCAAAACAGTGTTGGGTGTTTTACAATCACCTATCACTCTGTAAACCAGGAAAAAACAGACTAGAGCGGACCAGGCCTGGGTTATGGCTCGGATACACATCCCATGTTTTCATGGGTGATCCCTGTTGCATTATGGGAAACGCTGAGTGCTGACCCTCCGACAGCGCCCCGATCCCTCGGCGCTGACCCTCCGACAGAGCCCTCTCCGACAGCGGCTGCTCCCTCAGCGCTGAACCTCCGACAGAGCCCTCTCCAACCCTCCGACAGCGCCCTGCTCTGTCGGACACACTCACCTTGCCGTGCGGAATCTCTGACACAGTTTCTCCACCAGGCTCTCGGTCTGCTTGTCCTTGGTGATGTAGCTGAACATCTGCCTGAGGTGCAGAGAGACAGAGAGGCAGGGGGAGGGGGAAGAGGAGAGACAGAGTGAAATGACTGACTCGACCCAGCAGCCTGACGCAAAATGCCCCGCAGTGTCTGACGGTGACCTACCTCATGATGAGCTCGAAAGGCTGCTGTTCCACTCCACAGTCTGGGTCCGAAAGGCGGCTGATGATGTCAGGGAGGAGGTTGTAGACGGCATTGCCCTGTTTGAGACCGGCAGACGGAGGCGGGGG
>NW_025969118.1:3395-7754 GCF_021869965.1 Rhincodon typus
ACCTAACCCCCGACTCCCTCCTTGTGGCGATCCCCGCCCTCGCCCGCTCAATCCCAGGAATCCATCGTCAGGTTGAGCCGAGAACCGCCCACTTTCTGCTCCGGTCGCAACAGAACGGATCTGAAGCCGAACACGTCTCAGTGTGATAATGTCGTTGTCGTCGTCGCGCGGACGAACCTTGTTGGAGAGCTCGTTGAAGAAGCTGCGGGCGAGCGAAGAGATTCTCTCATCCCCGTCGACCAGGAGCACGGCCATTTCGCTGATCTGCCCCTTCACCTTCACCATGTCTTTCAGGATCAAGTGGGTCATCACGATGAGAGCAGTGCGGCGGACGGACACAGAGCTGTCCCGCAGCCTGGGGATGGACAGGAGCAAAACGGGGAATGCACATGACATCGACTCACGTTAATGTAGCTCCCTCGGTAACCCCCAGCGCCCTGTGTTAGTGACTGTATCCCTACTCATGTTAATCCCTCTCCCTCACACTGTCACTCAGTAACCCCTCTCCCCCCTGCCCCCAGCACCCTGTGTTACTGACTGTATCCCTACTGACGTTAATCCCTCTCCCTCACACTGTCACTCAGTAACCCCTCTCCCCCACAGCGCCCTGTGTTACTGACTGTATCCCTACTGATGTTAACCTCCTTCCCTCGCCCTGTCACTCAGTAGCCCATGGGGCGAGCGAGGCGGTAGGCGACAGCTCACCTGGCATAGAGGTGCGGGGTCCATGGCTCAACGAGGTTGGGGAAACGGAAGGAGAGGTCACCGAGAGCCACCATGGTGTTGGCGCGGATGCTGGGCAGTGCCGACTTGTCAAGCATGGTGAACAACAGGCGGAGCTGGCTTTCGCAGAAGTCGTGGCTGGGTCAAGGACAGAGGGGAGGGAGATTAGAAGGAAAGAGGACAGTGTCTGGTGAACAATCCCGACGGTGCTCTGAACCATAGCTGGCAAAAGCTGGCTCTGTGGCGCCAGCTCATGCATCCTGTCCCCACCTATTCAGTGTCTCCCTGTAGCTCAAACCCTCCAACCCTGCCAATATCCTCGTAAACATTTTTCTGAACCCTTTCAAATTTCACAACATCCTTCCTACAGCAGGGAGACCAGAATTGAATGCAGTATTCCAGAAGTGGCCCTAACCAATGTCCTGTACAGCTGCAACATGACACTCCGAACTCCTGTACTCAATGCACTGACCAATAAAGGCAAGCGTACCAAACACCTTCTTCACCATCCTGTCTACCAGCAAACCCACTTTCAAGGAACTATGAACCTGCACCCCCAAGGTCTCTCTGTTCAGCAAGACTCCCCAGGACCTTTCCATTAAGTGTATAAGTCCTGTTGTGATTTGCCTTTCCCAAAATGAAGCTCTTCACATTTATCTATTGAGGAGGGGGCAGAGAGAGTTCAATTTAGATAAACGCGAGGTGCTGCATTTTCGGAAAGGCAAATCAGGGCTAGATTTATACACTTCATGGTAGAGGGGGGAAAAGATTTAAAAGGGAGCTGCTTTCATGCAGAGGGTAGTGTGCGTGTGGAACGAGCTGCCAGGGGAAGTGGTGGAGGCTGGTACAATGACAACATCGAAAAGGCATCCGGATGGGAAGGGATATGGGCCCAAATGCTGGGAAACGCGACCAGACTACCGTTCCCCTTGCCGTATGGCCGCACCCCCCAACCCTCTCCAGAGTTTGAGCCGTTCCCCCATCTTGCTCACCTGACCATGGCGATCTTGCAGAGGGCCAGAGCGGAAATTGTGCACAGGTCAGCATCGCTGTACTTGCCGGGGCTGGTGCAAACCCTCACGATCAGCGGCACAAAGGCAGACAGAAGCTGGTGTTCTGCAGAGGGACAGAGAGAGGGGGAAGAGAGAGACGGAGGAAGGGGAAGACACGGAGGGAGGGGGAGACACGGGGAGACAGAGAGAGAGAGAGACACAGAGAGAGCGAGACAGAGAGAGACGGAGACAGAGGGGGAGAGAGAGAGAGAGAGAGAGAGAGAGAGACGGAGACAGAGGGGGGGAGAGGGAGAGAGAGAGAGAGAGAGACGAATACAGTGACAGAGAGAGACAGAGAACAGTGAGGGGTTTGTAACCAGCTCCGGGAGGTGATCGAAGCCACCCCCCATCGTGTGACTAACTTAATCACTTCCAACCACCCCTCCCCGACTCCCACCCCAGGTTAACTAGTTACGCCCCTGGCGGGATGAGGTGGGGGCACGGTTTTCCACAAGCACGCTGAGGTCTTGGCTCACCGTCCAGCAGCTCCACGTCACAGATTCTCCGCACCAACTCCGCCTCGGTGTCGTCCACTGATGCCTCGGTCAGGCCTAGCTCGTCCTCCATGGCACTGCAGCTGGCTCTCTGAGGTTGGGGGAAAACGGAGAGAGAGGGAGAGCGAGAGCGAGAGAGACAGTGAGAGAGAGAGAGAGAGGAGCGAGAGAGCGAGCGGCAGAGACAGAGAGAGAAGGTGGAGGACAAACATAAAGAGAGAAAGAAACATAGGGGCGGGGGAGTGGGAAGAGAGAGCGCACGTGTTAAAGAGAGAGAGGCAGAGAGAGAGAGACGGATACAGAAAGAGAGGCGGAGTGGGCGCGCGCGCGGTGGAGCGGGGGGAGCAGGTGCGCGCACGCACGAGCAAGCAAGGGGGAGCCCGTGAGCGAGAGGGACATAGCGCACGTGCGAGAGTGAAACAGCAAGGGTGTGGGGCCGGGGTTGTGATTTCGCAGGCAGCGGCGCAAGGAAGGGCGCTCCTACTTCGGATCCCACAGAGTGTGGGCGGGTTGTCTTCGGGGGAACCGGAAGGAGGAGGGAAGAGCGTGTCGGTGTGCATGTGTGTACGCGCGCCCCCATCCCAGCCTCTCCACTCACCTTGCCCTTGCCCTTCAGCTTGTCCTTGGCATCCTGCCGCTCCCGGCTCAGTCGGCGACGCTGCAGTTCCGGGCCCACCGCCCTCTCCAGATGCAGCATCTGCTGCAGGGCCACATGCCCCACCAGGGAGATCAGGTTGGTCAACAGGTGGGCGGGCGCAGTCACGGCTTTCGGGTCCCCAGGGTCTGCTGGGGGGCAAGAGAGGGAGGACGGAGAAACACAACATGACAGAAGCGCTGGCACCTCAGCTGCTCTATCGCTGATAACCCAGCCCCGCGACCTGCCCTCTCCATTGCACATCACGCCTCCCCCAGCCTCCCCCTTCCTCTTGTCCCTCATGGATCTACAAACCAGACGGGGATCACCGTACCCAGAGGATCAGAAAGCTCACACACCCATATATTTTGTAATTTCTGCCCCTCCCCCCCTCTCCCTGGGGCAAGTGGACGGACGCAGAGCATGCTCAGGCTCCTCACCTTGGCCGTTGCAGGCCTCTTCCGATCGTTGACTGGGTGGCACTGCCACCTCCTCCTCCTCCTCTTCTGCCCTGGGAGCCGGGCGCTGAGCCAGCAGGCGGGCGCAGCGTGCCAGGAGACCCCCACAGAGGCGGTCCGGGTTCTCGGCCAGTTGGTAGATCAGGCCGACGGCAGCCTCGGCGAAGGGGCGCCAGTGAGGACTCCGGGATGGGAAACCTGGAGGCAACAGAGACAAGGGGAGGCAGGTTAATGGGCTCAAATCGGAGAGCACGCTCAAGAGAGAGACAGTGCACGAGACAGACAGAGCGTGGCAGAGAAAGAGTGAGAGAGAGAGAGACAGACAGAGCGTGGCAGAGAGAGAGACAGAGCGTGGCAGAGAGAGAGAGAGAGACACAGAGATAGAGAGAGACAGACAGACAGTCAGAGCACGGCAGACAGAGAGCATTACCTTCAGAGACAGTGTCGGCGATGTGGGTGAAAAGTGGGTGATCGTGGGGCAGGCGGAATGGCACAGTGCTGCCGCTGAGCAGCTTCTGGAAGAGAGCAAACCCAGCGCTGAAAGGGCAGCACATTCTCAAACACTGAGCTCAGTCTGTATGGAGAGAGAGCCCCATCACGTCCCCCACATCCCTTCTGGCTCACTGCCAGGATTACAATATCCGAACCATACACGCCCTCATTATCTCTGTCACCCCCTCCATCCGCCTACACCCCCTCCCTATCTCTGTCATTCCCTCCATCCCCCCACACCCCCTCCCTATCTCTGTCACACCCCTCCCTATCTCTGTCACACCCCTCCGCCCCCTCACTACGTCTGTAACCCCCTCTGTCCCATACACCCCCTCCCTATCTCTGTAACCCCCTCCAGCCCCTACACCCCCTCCCTATCTCTGTAACCCCCTCCAGCCCCTCCCTATCACTGTAACCCCCCTCCAGCCCCTACACCCCCTCCCTATCTCTGTAACCCCGCCTCCAGCCCATACACCCCCTCCCTATCTCTGTAACCCCCCTCCAGC
>NW_025969118.1:7808-9018 GCF_021869965.1 Rhincodon typus
TCCAGCCCATACACTCCCTCCCTATCTCTGCAACATCCCTCCAGCCCATACACCCCCTCACCTTCTGGCTGTGAGAAATCTTGCCAATGGTGAGGCAGATGTCTCGGGCCAGCTGGAAGTCTTGCTGCTGTCGAACGCATGGTCCCAGGCCGACCGTGTACAGAGTCTCCAGGTTACTGCCCACAATCTCCGGCTCACCGCTGAGAAAGACAGGTGCACAGTAAAACTCCCTCTACACCGTTCCCCAGCCCCCCACCCCACCATCAAACACTCCCAGGGACAGGGGATTAGATACAGAGTAAAGCTCCCTCTACACCATCCCCCCCATCAAACACTCCCAGGGACAGGGGATTAGATACAGAGTAAAGCTCCCTCGACACCATTTCCACCCCCCCAAATCAAACACTCCCAGGGACAGGGGGTTAGATACAGAGTAAAGCTCTCTCTACACCGCTCCTCCCATGAAACCCTCCCAGGGACAGGGACAGCACAGGGTTAGACACACTTACCGAGCAGCCATGCCCAGCAGGATGACTGCTGCCCTCCTCTCGTCCGGTGAGCACGGCACCTTCTCCGTAAGACACTCCCACAACAACTGGATCACCGCGGGCTCAATCTCCTTTTTCTGTACAAAATCACTGACCTGACAGGCGGAGGCGGAGACACAGAGAGACACACACACACAGAGTGCGAGCGAAAAAGAGAAACAGCGTTAGTAAGTAACGGAGAAATGTTGGAAACATGGTTCTGAGTGTTTACTGCCGTCCTTAATTGCCCCTCACCTGGTGTAAGCTGCCCCCGTGAATCGCTGCTGCCTCCCCCACCCCACGTGTGGTGTAGGGACACCCGCCTCCACAGTGCCGTTAGGAACGGTGTTGCAGGATCTGCACCCGGCAACAGTGAAGGAACAGCCGATACCGTTCCCTATAGGGATGGGAGGGGGTTAGGAGGGGTATTTGCAGGTGTGGGTGTTCACTGGTGCATCTGGTGCCTCCCCCCCTTGTCCTTCTGGAGCGGGGGTAATAGGTGGCAGGTTCAGAAGGGGCGGCGGTACGTCTCTTAGATGGTACACGCTGCTGCGACTGTGCCTGAGCGGCAGGGGGAGGGACGGGGTGAATGTTGAAGCAGGGTGGTCAGCGTGTTGATCCAGCCGGGGAGGCAGGGGGGACTGCTTCGCCCCGTGTTTTGTCGGAACTGCCCCCCTCTGGGG
>NW_025969118.1:9118-9795 GCF_021869965.1 Rhincodon typus
GGGGGGGGGGGGTGCTGGCGACGGTTAGATTTTCTCTCGTTGGGAGACAGTAACCCCCAGGATGTTGACAGTGTTGCCACTTGTCGGCCTGAGTCTGGATATTTTCAGGAACACAGACGGTTTCGGTATCGGAGAAGCATCGAATGGTGCCAAACGTGGTACAACCATTGGTGAACATCCCCAGTCTGATTGAGGGGATGGGGGGAGGTCATTTCTGTCTCTCCCTGCCCCGTCTCTCTTTCTCTCTGTCTCTCCTCACACCCAGCCCCTCGATACTGTTCTAACATTGCGTAGTAGTCAATTGTGAGTTGCTCAAAACCGAGGAACCTTCTGGCTCCCAGGGATGAGACAGTTTCTCCATGTTAGAAAGAAAAGCTCGACTGGACCCCCCCCCCCAACCCCCAGCTGGTCAGAACATCGTTCTGAAATCTCACCCGGAAACACGAGCTGAAGTTGGACTGATCGTGACGGAGGCTTACCAGCTGTTCCAGACATTTAATGGTTTCCATACTGGCATCGAAAATGAGAGCAGTGAGCTGCTGTACCAGGACCTGGGGCTTCCGGCTGGGAAAAGACAGGGAGGGGGAGAGAAAGAGAGAGACGGGGTGAACATGGTGGGGGGTGACACAGAGATGGAGAGAGAGACAGAGAAAGAAAGAGAGTGGGGGTGAACATGG
>NW_025969118.1:9895-11618 GCF_021869965.1 Rhincodon typus
GAGGGGGAGAGGGGATGGGGAGACGGAGAGAGACAGACAGGGAGACAGACAGAGATGGGAAAGACAACATCGAACAGTTAGAACAGCTCCTGCAAACACCCCCCACCACCCTCTTCCTTCTCCTCCTCAGCTTGCTCGCTATTTCCCCTGAAAGCGAACGATGGACGCGGGAGCGAGTTCTGCTGCCACCCGAGCAACGCGATCTGCCCCGTGCCCCCCCACCGTGGGAGAGGCTTCCTGTTCGACATTCCCCTTAGAGAAGAAACCCAGCAGCAGCAGCAGCACGGATAAAACCCTCCCTGCTCCCTCTCCATCTGTCTATCTCCGCGGCCGCCATGGCAGAACCTCCCCAACAAGTTTGGCTAGCGCACTCACTTTCGAGCAAGACGGCGAATATATTCGCGCGCGGCGAGGGGGGATAGCGAGACCGCGACCGGACGCCACTGCCTGAATGATACCGAGTGTGCCGACGACAGCATGACCACCACCATCCCCCCCACCCCCAGTTTACCTGTGCCCGCCTGTGTCGAGGTACAGACGTCTGTAAGCATCCGTGACCGCCTCCTTCACCCCAGCTTCCTTCGACCAGACCAGCGGCAGCATCTGGCGCATTCCCGGCAGCGCCTGGGCGATCCCGAATTCGGAAATGGTCACAAAGAACTGGATGGCTTCCTGGACCACTACGGCAGAGCAAGGTTGGGGTGGGGGGGAAGTGGGGGAGAGCTGGTGAACAGACCTGAGCATCTTTCCCTGCCCCCCACCCAACGAGAAACAGCCCCCCAGGCTTACCCGAGGGGTTCTTGGACGTCAGGAACTTGCTGACGATCTCGATGGCCCCCTCGATCCTGGTGGCGAAGGTCAGGGTGTCCTCCAGGTACTGGACCAGCACCTCCTGCTTGGCCAGCTCGGAGGGTTCAGGGGTCTCCCCGAGAGGGCGCTGCTCGCTGACCTCCGCACCCGACACTGGGGGCTCTGCTCCCGCTCGCGGCTGACCTGGGAAGAGAACCTCAACCCATTAGCCCCGACCCTCTGACGGCGCCCTGCTCCCTCACCCTCCGACGGCGCCCCGCTACCCCCACCCTCCGAAGACGCCCTGCTCCCCCGGCACCGACCATCCGACAGCTCACCTCTGAAACAGGCCTCCACCACCTTCAGCAGGCCAGCTTTGTGTGGACGGGTTTGTCCGCACTTAGCATCCTCCCGGGTCTCGGTTGTAAATGGGGCCTCGTCTGGAAATTGCTCCCACGCATTTAATACCAGTCGGACAGCTGGCCTGCAGGACAGAGAGAGAGAGGAGTGCAGAGAATATACTGGGGAAGGAATGAAGACGGACACAGGACAGGCAGTGCCAGAGAGCAAGACGGAGGGAGATGGATGCGGGGAGTGCACGTGAGAGACAGAGAGCGAGCGACAGACAGACAGACGGCGGGCGAGCAACAGACAGAGGGCGTGCGAGCGAGCGACAGAGCGAGCAACAGACAGAGGGCGTGCGAGCAAGTGACAGACAGACAGAGGGTGTGCGAGCGAGCGACAGACAGACAGAGCAAGAAAGCGAGAGACACCCCAATCCGTTGTCACCGCAGGCCTGGAGCCATCAGATCACCACATTCCTGTGATCATCTCCCCGGGACGGGAATGCGGAGTACGTGCTACAGGGCGGCCGTCTGATGGGGCCGTGGATCCGTGTCCCCCTCTCCCTCCCCGTGTCTGTCCCTCACACGCT
>NW_025969118.1:11732-12305 GCF_021869965.1 Rhincodon typus
AAGGAGCGGCGAGGCACCGTGTTAGTGTCGGTCCGGCCTTACAGCGTGCGGTCACCTCTTGGACACGCCAGCCAAGATTCCGGACCCCGAGGGCGGGTGCGGTGCGGACTTCACTGGTCGAAAGTCGGAGCTGGCTCACTGCCCGCACCCCCCCCCGCGGGAATCACACGCCACTGGGTGTCATCAGCTGGCTCTGCCCGGGAACGGGAGGATTCCCAACAGATTCCCCACCCCACGTTGTTGTCCTACTTGTACTTGGCCTTCTTCAGGAGACAGCCCACACGCTGGCAGATCAAGTCGGCTCCCTCTCCTACCGCCACGCTCTCTCCCTCCAAGTCACGTCCTTCCTCGGCCTCCTCCTCCTCATCGCCGTCCGCCCCCGCCACTCCGCGGGATCCCAGCACATCCTCAATCGTCACCAGGATCTCCGGCTGCATGGCCTCCCACTCCTGGTCCGGCTCCAAAACCATGGCTGGGGGCGTGGGGGTGGAGAGAGAGAGAGAGAGAGGGCGAGGGGGGAGGGTGGAGCGAGAGAGAGAGAGGAAGGGGGGGGCAGGAGAGAAAGAGAGGAAG
>NW_025969118.1:12405-14845 GCF_021869965.1 Rhincodon typus
GAGCGAGAGAGGGAGGAAGGGAGGCACAGAGACAGAGAGGGTGGAGATGGGAAGAGAGAGAGAGGGAGTGGGAGAGGGAAGAGAGAAGAGAGAGAGAGACACAGAGAGAGACACACAGGGTTGAGAACATGCGTGGACATTTGAGCGCTGATTCTTCCCAGACCATCACAAAAGTTAAAGATTTATGGGCAGTTCTGTACAAAAAGCACCACTGTCAGTTCAGGATTAACATGGAACGTTACTAGCTTTGAGCACAGGAGCTGGGATGTCTTGTTGGAGGTATGTCATTTGGAGTCCTGTGTGTAGTTCTGGTGGCCCTACACAGAGACAGGATGTTCTTAAACGAGAAACAGGGCAGCAACGATTTACCAGGATGCTATACCTGGATGAGAAGGTTTGCTTTATAAGGAGATGGTGGATTGGCTGGGACATTTTTCCCCCCTGGAGCATAGGATGGGGTGACCTTATATTGAGGTTGATAAAATCACGAGGGATACCGATAAGGTAGAGAGCCGACAGGTTTTGCAGAGGTTCGAGGTGAGAGATACAACAGGGTACAGAGGGTCAAACTTTGGCCCTGACCGAGAGGGGCTGTCACAGGTGGTGATGGAGGCTGGTTACACTTCTGTCACTTCAGAAACAATTGGAACTTAAACAGGTACACACAGACGGAGTAGGTCTGGAGGGCTGTTGACCCGACGCAAGCAAATGGGACTGGATCCATGGTGATAAAATGGGGCGGCACATACAAGTTGGGCCGAAGGGCCTGCTTCTAAGCGGTCGATCTCCACAAGGCTGTGCTATACTTCTGTACATTTCTCCGATTAATCAATTCAATTTTGAATTTCAAGGGTCAATATTTGCCACAGAAAAACAACTCCAACTGATGTTCCAGACAGAATAAAACTGACACGGTTTTAGTAAAAAGGCCGTGACTGAGCCGTGTTCCGACGGTCCCAAACACAGCGGCTGCTGGACCCAGCGGTGAACCGAGTCCCAAACACAGCAACATCGGAGAGTTTATGGCTACCACCCGCCAGGAAGAAGTTTGAGGGGGTTGGGGGGCAGCCCAAGATGAGCTGGTTTGCAGAGACAGCCAGAGCGAGAGCAAGAGCTTTAATTGGGATTTTTGTAATGACACCCCTGGTTCTGAGCTTCGGCAGGGCACGGTTTCAGGAGGTTCAGGCCAGGGGAGGGGGCTGGACACATGGCTGAGTGTGGGGTCAGCGATTGCGCGCACGTTGATCTCACCTGTGACCTGCTTCTCCCCACGCATCTCTGTCAGTTTCACCACTTCCTTCTCGTGGGCAGCCTGAAGGTCCGTGATGCTGAGCTGCAATCAGAACAGAAAGAAGGGATTGATGTATCTAACCCCGTGCTGTCCCTGGGAGTGTTTGATGGGGGAAGCGGTGTAGAGGGAGCTTTACTCTGTATCTAACCCCCTGTCCCTGGGGAGTGTTTGATGGGGGGGGGGAAACGGTGTAGAGGGAGCATTACTCTGTATCTAAACCTGTGCTGTCACTGTCCCTCGGAGTGCCTGATGGACGGGGGAGCCGGTATAGAGTGTGAGACACCCCCTGGGGGAGGAACACTGTACCTTCCACATGAAAGGGTTGTTTGCCAGGATCACGGCCAGCAGCTGGATGGCGTGCTTACAAACGTTGACCGACTTGTCACGCAGTCGCCCGGTTGCCAGGCTGACGAGAGTTTGGAATCTCTTTACAGGGAGTGCCTGAGGGAGGGAGAGTGCGAGAGGGTGAGACACACACACACACACAGACTGAGATGGAGAGAGAACACGCGACAGGATGCTAGTGTGGGGTGGATCAGTGAGAGAGAGAGAGAGAGAGAGAGAGAGAGAGAGAGAGCGTGGTAGAGACAGAAGGACGCTAGAGAGAGAGATTGCTGGGGGGTGCAGGGGGGAGACAGACACACAGACAGCGAGAGAGACAGACAGACAGACACACAGAGACAGAGAGAGATATCTGCATGTACAGACAGACAGAGAGAGACAGACAGAAAGAGAGAGACATGGAATGAGTGACATCCGCATGTACAGACAGACAGAGAGGCAGACATTCGCACGTACAGACAGAGAGACATGGAATGAGAGGAACACACGCCTGCACGTACAGGCGGGCAGACGGACAGATGCCCGCATGTACAGGCGGGCAGACGGAGAGCTGCTGACCTTCTCCTGGACGACATGGGTGAGGACCTGCAGGCTGCGGCTCCGCACGAAGGCATGGACGTCGTGCACGTGGAGCTGCAAGGTGTCGAGGAAGCGGTCTCGCGTCTCCCTGCCTCCATCGTCCAGGCCGGGCCCGCTTAGTACACGTGTCACCATCTGGCCCATGGCTGACAGCACAGCGTTCCTTAGCGTGTAACTCTGTGGGATGAGGAGACAGAGAGAGAGAGGAGTGAACCAGGAGAGAGAGAG
>NW_025969118.1:15616-17186 GCF_021869965.1 Rhincodon typus
TGAACGAATCGAGGCCCCTCCTCCCTGACCTTTGCCCTCACCTCGCCGTTCAGCAGGTCCAACACCAGGCTGACGTTGGGTACCATCGCCTCCGGCACCCGATCCGCCAGCTCCGTCAGGAACACCGCGCAGGCCCGGGCTCCCGCCGACTCGCGGGCTCCTTCCCCCACTCCCACCTCCCTGCAGCGAGGGAATAAAAAAAAAGACGGTCGACCGAATCGTTGAAGGAGGGGAGGGGAACGAGATTCTCGCCCGACGAGATTCCACCACCACCACCAACCCTCAGCGAAACCCTTCCTCACCTCATGATCTCACCGACGATGGACCGGAGGCCGTAGTCTCCTGCCCAGGTAGCCACGGACTGCGCCAGGACCGGGGCCAGGTGCTCGAAGTGCTGAAGGAGCTGGATGACGTTCAGGGTGGCCCCTGGTGGGGAGGAACAAATGTGTGAGCAGAGACGTCGACAGGAACTGAGCCTCTCGAGGCCTTCTCCTCCACCCCCACCCCCCACCCCAAAACCTCCATCCCCGGTGGCATTCTGGGGACCCGGGCTCGGATCCTGCCACGGTTTACAGCTACGACCGGTTGGTCTGACGAGTTGCAGGCGGTGGGGGTGGGGGGGGGTTTTGATTTGGATAAGCGCGAGGGCATTGCATTTCGGCCAAACAAACGAGGGCAGGGGGCCCCTGGGTAGAACGGAGAGACTTATTGGTGGGGGTGGGGGAGTTGTTCGGGTGTGTCACGCTCTGCGGCCTGCGACAGACGGGGTGCTTCAGAAGCACGCTCGCCCCTCAGCCCTTTGAGCCGGGGGTGGGGGAGGGGGTACGTCCCGTTGGGAGGTTGTGCAGGGACGTGGGTGAGGCCTCTTCTGGGGACACCATGTGCGTGTGTCTGTGTATGGTTCTGGTCATCCTGTTTTGGGGAGGGGGTGTCGCTCCGAAAAGATTGGCCAGGACAGTGCCGGGGACGGAGGCGAAGAGTCAGGAGGAGAAGCGGAGGCTTTCCTCGCGTGTGGCGTAGGAGGTTCAGGAGGAGACCTCGTGGGGGGAGTTTCATAAACTCACGAGGGGCACAGATAAAAAGGTGGAAGAGCCAAGGTATTGGCTCCCCCCCACCCCAGGACTCGGGGGGAGTCCAAAACCAAGGGCCGAAAGATTTAAAAGGGACCGGGGGTGGGGGGGGGGACTTTTTCCAGGCAGAGGGCGGTGCATGTGTGGAACGAGCTGCCGGAGGAAGTGGGGTGGGGGCTGGTACGATTACAAGGCATCTGGATGGGGACACGGATAGGAAGGGGTTTACAGAGGGATATGGGGCCAAACGCGGGCAAATGGGACTAATTTAGTTTGGGAAAGTTGGTCAGCACGGACGAGATGGGCTGAAGGGTCTGTTTCTGCATTGAACGACTCTAATCCAGTGAGGGCCGTCGGCAAAACCTACTCGATTCGCTGATATCCTTGAAGGAAGCAAACCGCTGTCCTTACCTGGTCTGGTGACTCCAGACCCACAGCAGGAGACAATCTTACCGTCGCTCCCCTTGACGTTCAATGGTGTTACCATCACTGAGCCCGCA
>NW_025969119.1:0-361 GCF_021869965.1 Rhincodon typus
TAGTGTTAGTCATGCTGCCTTGCCTCATTACCTATCTGCCTCAGCTGCTTGCTTGTAGCAGTTCTGCCAGTGAGTGCACATTGCTGCTCTGTGCCTATAGCAGCAAAACACCGAGAGCAGGCTCCCTGGGATCAGTAACAGGAAGCTGAATAACAGCCCAATCAGCAGAGCTTTCTGGTCTGTGGGAACAGCAAAGAAGTGAAAGTAGAACACAGAGCACAGAACATAGAACATTACAGCGCAGTACAGGCCCTTCGGCCCTCGATGTTGCGCCGACCTGTGAAACCAATCTGAAGCCCATCTAACCTAAACTATTCCATTATCATCCATATGTTTATCCAATGACCATTTAAATGCCCTT
>NW_025969119.1:461-3366 GCF_021869965.1 Rhincodon typus
GCAACTTTCAGTGATCTATGCACATGGACACCGAGATCTCTCTGCTCGTCCACACTACCAAGAATCTTACCATTAGCCCAGTACTCTGTATTACTGTTACTCCTTCCAAAGTGAATCACCTCACACTTTTCCGCATTAAACTCCATTTGCCACCTCTCAGCCCAGCTCTGCAGCTTATCTATGTCCCTCTGTAACCTGCAACATCCTTCCGCACTATCCACAACTCCACCGACTTTGGTGTCATCCGCAAATTTACTAACCCATCCTTCTACGCCCTCATCCAGGTCATTTATAAAAATGACAAACAGCAGTGGCCCCAAAACAGATCCTTGAGGTACACCACTAGTAACTGAACTCCAGGATGAACATTTCCCATCAACCACCACCCTCTGTCTTCTTACAGCTAGCCAATTTCTGATCCAAACCGCTAAATCACCCTCAATCCCATGCCTCCGTATTTTCTGCAATAGCCTACCATGGGGAACCTTATCAAACGCTTTACTGAAATCCATATACACCACACCAACCGCTTTACCCTCATCCACCTGTTTGGTCACCTTCTCAAAGAACTCAATAAGGTTTGTGAGGCACGACCTACCCTTCACAAAACCATGTTGACTATCCCTAATCAAATTATTCCTTTCTAGATGATTATAAATCCTATCTCTTATAATCCTTTCCAACACTTTACTCACAACCGAAGTAAGGCTCACTGGTCTATAATTACCAGGGTTGTCTCTACTCCCCTTCTTGGACAAGGGGACAACATTTGCTAGTCTCCAGTCTTCTGGCACTATTCCTGTAGACAATGACGACATAAAGATCAAAGCCAAAGGCTCTGCAATCTCCTCCCTAGCTTCCCAGAGAATCCTAGGATAAATCCCATCCGGCCCAGGGGACTTATCTATTTTCACACCTTCCAGAATTGCTAACACCTCCTCCTTATGAACCTCAATCCCGTCTAGTCTAATAGACTGTATCTCAGTATTCTCCTCCACAACATTGTCTTTTTCCTGTGTGAATACGGACGAAAAATATTCATTTAGCGCCTCTCCTATCTCTTCGGACTCCACGCACAACTTCCCACTACTGTCCTTGACCGGCCCTAATCTTACTCTGGTCATTCTTTTATTCCTGACATACCTATAGAAAGCTTTAGGGTTTTCCTTGATCCTACCTGCTAAAGACTTCTCATGTCCCCTCCTGGCTCTTCTTAGCTCTCTCTTTAGGTCCTTCCTGGCTAACTTGTAACTCTCAAGCGCCCTCACTGTGCCTTCACGCCTCATCTCTACATAAGCCTCCTTCTTCCTCTTGACAAGAGATTCAACTTCTTTAGTAAACCACGGTTCCCTCGCTCGACCACTTCCTCCCTGCCTGACAGGTACATACTTCTCAAGGACACGCAGTAGCTGTTCCTTTAACAATCTCCACATTTCAAATATTCGAATACTCATCATCTCTGGATACCTCAAACTCCCGGTTGCCCAGATCCTTGTCCAATAAGGTACAAGGCTGGCTAGAGGAATAAAAACACATTGAGCTGTAGGTATAACCCTTCTCCAGGGCTGGATATGGAATTAATACCCGAAACGTTGACTGCTCCTTACCTCCAGATGCTGCGTGGCTTGTTGTGTTTTTCCAGCCTCCTGTTTGTCTATAATAGAAACTGTCCGTGTTAGCCCCTCCCAGAAACATCAGGCTCAAGTGAGAGGGCACAAAACACAGCAAATAGCAGCAGGCCATTCGGACCTCATCTGCCATTCTATATGATCAGCACGGATCATCCATCTCAGTCCCCTGCTCCTGGTTGGTCCCCATATCAGGGAACATAGAACAGTACAGCACAGGAACAGGCCCTTCAGCCCATCACGTCTGTACCGACCATGATGCCATTCTAAACTAATCCCATCTGCCTGCACACAGTCTGTTTTCATCTATTCCCTGCCTGTTTATATGTCTGTGTAAATATCCCCTGACAGCATGTTCCAGGCACCTACCATCCTCTGTGTAAAAATAAACTTCCCTTGCACATCTCCATTAAACTTTCCACCCTCACCTTAAACCTATGTCGGTTAGTATTTGACAATCCCACCCTGGGAAAAGGACTCTGACTATCCACCCTATCCATGCCTCTCATAGTTTTATATTTTCTATCAGTTCGCCCCTCAGCCTCCGACACTCCAGCAAGAACAATCCAGGTTTGTCCAAACTCTCCTTATACACTCCAATCCAGGCAAATCTCTCCAAAGCCTCCACATCCCTCCCATAGTGTGGGGACCAGAGCTACACACAATACTTCACATGGGCCCTGGCTAAATGTCTACAGAGCTGCAACATAACATACCAAAGACAGGTGGAGGGGGAGACGGGTGGAGGGGGAGACGTGAATTGCGGGAATGGGGAGGTAGAGGGGCAAGATAGGGAGGTGGAGGGGAGATGGATGGAGTGGGAGATGTGAGAAGAGGCGGAGCGACGGGGAGGGCAAGCGACAGGGAGGGCGAGCAGAACATGACTCACCATCAGGGAGGATGGGGCCACTGTCGATGCTGCCCCCAAGTCCGGCTCGATCACAGAGTGGGGGGGCCCAGCGAGGGTCACAGTGACAGTTCCTGTTACTGTTACAGACCTGAGGGTTCAGGCACAGTCATGAGGAGGATCAGTGAGGTACCAGTTGGTAGCACAGAAACCTGACCCCCAAAACTCCCCGACTCCCAAAACCCCTGACCCCCACAACCCTCCACCCCAAAAACCATCGACCCCCACAACCCTCGACCCCAAAAACCCTCGACCCCAAAAACCCGACCCCCACGACCCTCGACCCCAAAAACCCTCGACCCCAAAAACCCTCGAGCCCCACAACCCTCGACCCCAAAAACCCTCGACCCCAAAAACCCTCGACCCCAAA
>NW_025969119.1:3466-10436 GCF_021869965.1 Rhincodon typus
CCCTCGACCCCAAAGACCCCGACCCCCAAAAACCCCGACCCCCACAACCCTCGACCCCCATAACCCTTGACCCCCACAACCCTCGACCCCAAAAACCCCAACCCCAAAAACTCCGACCCCCAAAAACCCCCAACCCCAAAACCCCCGAAACCCCTGACCCCCGACAACAACTGACCCCAAAACCCCTGACCACAAAACCTCCAACATTGAAACCCTGAACAGCGCAGTGACTGAGTGTGTGTATTTGTGTGTGTGTGTGAGTGAGTGAGAACAGCGCGGTGAGAGTGCGAGTGAGTGTGAGTGTGCGAGTGAATGTGAGTGTGTGTGAGTGTTAGTGTGAGTGTGTGTGCAAATGAGAGTGTGCGAGTGAGTGAGTGTGATTGTGCGAGTGAATGTGCAAGTGAGTGAGTGCGCGAGTGAGAGAGTGTGTGTGAGTACGAGTGAGTGTGCGAGTGCGAGTGCGAGTGAGTGTGCGAGTGCGAGTGCGTGTGAGTGTGCGAGTGAGTGTGTGAGTGTGCAAGTGTGAGTGTGTGTGTGCAAGTGTGAGTGTGAGTGTGCGAGTGTGAGTGACAGTGTCAGAGTGAGTGAGAGAGAGTGAGTGTGTGTGAGTGTGCGAGTGCGAGTATGTGTGCCAGTGTGAGTGAGTGTGCAAGTGCGAGTGAGTGTGTGAGTGCGAGTGTGTGCGAGTGCGCAAGTGAGAGTGAGTGTGTGTGTGCGAGTGCGCAAGTGAGAGTGAGTGTGTGTGTGCGAGTGCGTGAGTGTGAGTGAGAGTGTGTGAGTGAGAGTGAGTGTGCGAGTGAGTGCGTGAGTGAGAGTGTGAGTGTGCGTGCGCGAGTGAGTGTGAGTGTGAGTGTGCGAGTGAGAGTGAGTGTGAGTGTGTGAGTGTGCGAGTGAGTGCGTGAGTGTGAGTGAGTGTGGAGAGCTCAGTGATGAGGGACAGAGTGACTGGGTTGAGGGAGAGCCTGTTCCGGGTGGAGTGAGGTTGGAAATTCCAGCGTTTCCTGTGAGTGACCGGGAAGGGAAGGTGACTCCTTACCCCGTGGCCGTGACATTTCTCTGAACATTTGCTCACATCCAGGATCGATGCGTTCTGACAGTGTCTATCCAGGCAGACCTAGGTACACACAGGGGTAAACCAGGTGTTATTCCCAAACCACCTCCCAACTCCCCCTCTCAATGTACCCCCACTGCCTCCCCCCGAGGGGTAATAAATGGGGTGTATACCCCCACAGCCTCCCCCCCGAGGGGTAATAAATGGGGTGTATACCCCCACTGCCTCCCCCTGAGGGGTAATAAATGGGGTGTATACCCCCACTGCCTCCCCCCTAAGGGGTAATAAACAGGGTGTATACCCCCAGTGTCTACCCCCCGAGGGGTAATAAACGGGGCGTATACCCCCACCGCTTCCCCCCTGAGGGGTAATAAACAGGGTGTATACCCCTAGTGTCTCCCCCAAGGGGTAATAAATGGGGTGTATACCCCCACTGCCTCCCCCGAGGGGTAATAAACGGGGTGTATACCCCCACTGCCTCCCCCGAGGGGTAATAAACGGGGTGTATACCCCCAGTGCCTCCCCCCACCCCGAGGGGTAATAAACGGGGTGTATACCCCTAGTGTCTCCCCCCCAAGGGGTAATAAACGGGGTGCATACCCCCAGCGTCTCCCCCCGAGGGGTAATAAACGGGCTGTATACCCCCAGCTGGGGCAGCGGATGTTTCCATCCCACCTCACCCTAGCATTGTGTACCATGCTGTCTTTACCAGTTTCCATAACCAGCTCCTGCCATCCCCTGTGTCCCCCGCACTGTGTCACCCACATGCTGTTACCTTGCCATCTCCACATTTGGTGCCAGTCCTGACCAGGCCGGGATCAGGCAGGTCCTCCTGCCCACGTTGCCCCTTGTGCAGAAAGGTACCACGACACTTCACATCCCTGCCATCCACTTGGACAGTGGTGTCGATGGGAACTGTGTTCCATTCCTTCGGGTTTTTTGCTGAACTCTGACACTGTATTTTTCCGCACATGACATCACTGCAGAGAAACCAATAAACAAAGTGAGGATGCTGTCACTATGTTTACACATGATAGGGGGAGGGACAGGTAGTATTGAGGAGGTGGGCAGGCTGCAGAAGGATTTGGACAGGTTAGGACAGTGGGCAAAGAGCTGGCAGATGGAGTACAACGTGGGAAAGTGTGAGGTCATGCACTTTGGTAAGAAGAATAAAAGCATGAGCTATTTTCTAAATGGGGAGAAAATTCAGAAATCTGAAGCGCAAACGGACTATGGAGTCTTAGTTCAGGTTCTCTTGAAGTTAACATGCAGGTGAAGTTTTATTTACCGTTGTCACATGTACCAGGGTACAGTGAAAAGTATTGTTTTGCATGCTATGCAGCAGTTCATATCAAACACAAAAAGCTCAGCATGTCTAGCAGCATCTGTGCAGAGAATGTCTGAGGAAGGGTCACCGGACCTAAAATGCTAACTCTGACTGCTCCTTCACAGATGCTGCCAGATCTGCTGAGCTTTTCCAGCAATTTCTGTGTTTGTTCCTGAGAAAGTCAAGTATCCCATATCCCTCCCTAACTCCCCTATTAACCTGCCCTACCACCTTCAGGGATTTGTGCACAAGCTCCCCAAGATCCCTCTGAGCTTCCTAATATCCTGCCATTCATTCAGTTCTCCTTTATCTTGTTCCTTCTTCCAAAGTGCATCAGCTCACATTTATCAGGATTAAATTCCATCTGCCACTGATCTCTCAATCTGACCAATCTGTTTCTATCCTCCTGTAATCTAACACCTTCCCACTCACTATCAACCACTCGGCCAATCCTTGTATCATCCACAAACTTACTTATCACCCCCTTTCACATTCTCATCTCCATCGTTAATGAATATCACAAACAATAAGGGACCCAGCACTGATCCCTATGGTACCCCACTGCACACCAGGCTCTAGTCACACAAACGGCCTTCTGTCACCGGTTTATGGTTCCCTGGTCTATCGCTCCCATCCTTCTTGTAAAGTGGAACCGCATTGGCTGTTCTCCCAGTCCTCTGGCACCTCCTTGTGGCCAGTGATGATAGAAACAGCTCAGGGACCCTATCATTCCCTCCCTTGGCTCTCACAGCAGCCTGGGATACATTCCCCATCTGCACCTAGGGATCTGTCCAGTTTTAAATCCAACAAAACCTCCAATACCTCCTCACTCCCTATGTCAGTCTGCTCAAGAACTTCACAGTCCATCTTCTAGATATTTGTACCTGCATCTTCCTCCTCCTGAGTAAAGACAGATGTGAAATAATCACTGAGCACCCTCCCAGTGTCGCTCAGCTTCCCATACAGATTGTCTAATGGACCCTAATGGATCTTGCTGTTTCCCTGTGGTTCTCCACATTTAATGAACAGATAAGTTGACCAGAAGACACAGGAGCAGAAAGTAGGCCATTCGGCCCATCGAGTCTGCTCCACCATTCAATCATGACTGATAAGGTCCTCAATCCCATTCTCCCGCTTTTTCCCCGTAATCCTTGATCCCCTTGATAATCAAGAACCTATCCATCTCAGTCTTAAATGTACTCAGTGACCTGGCCTCCACAGCCTTCTGTGGCAGTGAATTCCACAGATTCACCACTCTCTGACTGAAGAAGTTTCTCCTTATCTCCGTTCTAAAAGGTCTTCCCTTTACTCTGAGGCTGTGCCCTCGGGTCCCAGTATCTCCTACCAATGGAAACATCTCCCCAACATCCACTCTGTCCAGGCCATTCAGTATTCTGTAAGTTTCAATTAGATCCCCCCATATCCTTCTCAACTCCAATGAGTATAGTCCCAGAGTCCTCAATCGTTCCTCATATGTTAAGCTTTCCATTCCTGGGACCATTCGCATGAACCTCCTCTGAACCCGCTCCAGGGCCAGTACATCCTTCCTGAGATATGGGGCCCAAAAGCTGGAAAAGTGAATGTTCTCCAAGGTATTCCCTGGGATGAAGGCTCTCTCCTCCAATGAGAGACTGTTAAAGTGGGTCGATGTTCTCTGAAGTTTACAACAGGAACTGATCTCTTTGACACCTGCAGACAGCGAAGGGGCCTGATGGGGTAGACAGTTGAGACTGTTTCCCTTGGTTGGGGAATCTTAAAACACAGCCCATGGAGTTGGGATAGAGTTTCAGACTATGGGTTGCTCCTATGGGTTCCAATGGCAGTCCACAATCTCGCACACTCACCTCTTCGAGCACTTCACAAAGTTCCCACTCGGATCCTTCCCACAGTTTCCATAATCGTTCCCGGCTACATTCACCTCCTCAAAACAAACAGCAGGGGCAGACCGGGCACCTCCAGGGGGCAAAACCATAGAGAGAGGGGTAAAATCACACAGAGAGGGGGTAAAATCAGAGAGAGGGGTAAAAATCACAGAGAGAGGGGTAAAAATCACAGAGAGAGGGGTAAAATCACAGAGAGAGGGGCAAGATCACAGAGAGAGGGGGCATGATCACAGAGAGAGGGGGCAAGATCACAGAGAGGGGGTAAAATCACAGACAGAGGGGGTAAAATCACAGAGAGGGAAAAATCACAGAGAGGGTAAAATCACAGAAACAGAGTTTTTAAGACTGCATTAATCAGTAACAAGGAACAGTAAATCAGTATTAGTAGGGAAATGGTGTTTTGGGAAATTGATGAGATTAAAGGCTAATACATCCTTAGGGCCTGATAATCTACATCCCCAGAGTACTTGAGGAAGTGACCCGTGGAAATAGTGGAAACATTGGTGGTCGGCTTCCAAGGTTGTGCAGACTCTGGAACAGTTCCTACAGACTGGAGAGTAGCTAATGTAACCCCACTATTCAAAAAGGGAGTGATAGAGCAAACTGGGAATTATAGACCAGTGAGTCTGGTGTTGGGAGTGGGAAAGATGCTCGAGTTCATTATAAAAGATTTAGGGGCAGAGTATTTGGGAAACAGTGACAGGACTAGACATGGATTTCCAAAAGGAAAATCATTCTTGACAAATCATCTGCAATTCTTCCAGGATGTAACTGGTAGAGTTGATCGGGGGGCCAGTGGATGTGGTGTATTTGGAATTTCAGAGCGTTTTCAACAAAATCCCAAATCAGAGATTAATGTGTAAAATAGAAGTGTGTGGGATTGGGGAGTATGTAGTGAGGTGGATAGAGACCTGGTCAGCAGGCAGGAAACAAAGACTTCACTGAACAGCTGGACGGCGTTCTGAAGGGCGAAGGTAAACATAGAAACATAGAAGACAGGAGCAGGAGGAGGCCATTCAGCCCTTCGAGCCTGCTCCACCAGTCTTCACGATCATGGCTGATTATCCAACTCAACAGCCTAATCCTGCTTTCTCCCCATAACCTTTGATCCCATTCTCCCCCAAGTGCTATATCTACTCGCCTCTTAAATACATTCAATGTTTTGGCATCAACTGCTTCCTGTGGTAATGAAATCCACAGGCTCACCACTCCTTGGGTGAAGAAATGTCTCCTCATCTCCATCCTAAATGGTCTACCCCGAAACCTCATACTGTGACCCCTGGTTCAGGACACACCCACCATCGGGAACATCTCCCTGCATCTACCCTGTCCAGTCCTGTTAGAATTTTATAAATCTCTATGAGATCCCCCTCATTCAAAGAACAAAGAACAAAGAAAATTACAGCACAGGAACAGGCCCTTCGGCCCTCCAAGCCTGCGCCGATCCAGATCCTCTATCTAAACCTGTCACCTATTTTCCAAGGATCTGTATCCCTTTGCTTCCTGCCCATTCATGTATCTGTCTAGATACATCTTAAATGACGCTATTGTGCCCGCCTCTACCACCTCCGCTGGCAACGCGTTCCAGGCACCCGCCACCCTCTGCGTAAAGAACTTTCCACGCGTATCTCCCTTAAACATTTCCCCTCTCACCTTGAAATCATGACCCCTAGTAATTGAGTCTCCCACTCTGGGAAGAAGCTTCTTGCTATCAAACCTGTCTATACATCTCATGATTTTGTAGACCTCAATCAGGTCCCCCCTCAACCTCCGTCTTTCTAATGTAAATAATCCTAAACCACTCAACCTCTCTTCATACCCAGCGCCCTCCATACCAGGCAACATCCTGGTGAACCTCCTCTGCACCCTCTCCAAAGCATCCACATCCTTTGGGTAATGTGGTGACCAGAACTGTATGCAGTATTCCAAATGTGGTCGAACCAAAGTCCTATACAACTGTAACATGACCTGCCAACTCTTGTACTCAATACCCCGTCCGATGAATGAAAGCATGCTGTATGCCTTCTTGACCACTCTATCGACCTGCGTGGCCACCTTCAGGGTACAATGGACCTGAACACCCAGATCTCTCTGTGCATCAATTTTCCCCAGGGCTTTTCCATTTACCACATAGTTCGCTCTTGAATTGAACCTTCCAAAATGCATCATCTCGCATTTGCCTGGATTGAACTCCATCTGCCATTTCTCCGCCCAACTCTCCAATCTATCTATATTCTGCTGCATTCTCCAACAGTCCCCTTCACTATCTGCTACTCCACCAATCTTAGTGTCGTCTGCAAACTTGCTAGTCAGACCATCTATACCTTCCTCCAGATCATTTATGTATATCACAAACAACAGTGGTCCCAACACGGATCCCTGTGGAACACCACTGGTCACAGTTCTCCATTTTGAGAAACTCCCTTCCACTACAACTCTCTGTCTCCTGTTGCCCAGCCAGTTCTCTATCCATCTAGCTAGTACACCCTGGACCCCATGCGACTTCACTTTCTCCATCAGCCTACCATGGGGAACTTTATCAAACGCCTCACTGAAGTACATGTATATGACATCCACAGCCCTTCCCTCATCTATCAACTTTGTCACTTCCTCAAAGAGTTCTATCAAGTTGGTAAGACATGACCTTCCCTGCACAAAACCATGCTGCCTATCACTAATAAGACCATTTTCTTCCAAATGTAAATAGAT
>NW_025969119.1:10536-12145 GCF_021869965.1 Rhincodon typus
TGCTGCCTATCACTAATAAGACCATTTTCTTCCAAATGTAAATAGATCCTATCCCTCAGTATCTTCTCCAGCAGCTTCCCCACCACTGACGTCAGGCTCACCGGTCTATAATTACCTGGATTATCCTTGCTACCCTTCTTAAACAAGGAGACAACATGAGCAATTCTCCAGTCCTCCGGGACCTCACTCGTGCTCAAGGATGCTGCAAAGATATCTGTTAAGGCCCCAGCTATTTCCTCTCTCGCTTCCCTCAGAAACCTGGGATAGATCCCATCCGGACCTGGGGACTTGTCCACCTGAACTCCAGCGAAAACAATCCCAACCTCGTCAATCTCTCCTCATACGTCAGACCCTCCATCCCTGGAATCAGCCTGGTAAACCTTCGCTGTCCTCCCTCGAGAGCAGGAGCATACTTAAATGGGCAGAGATAGTGGTATATAATTACACCAGTGACATTCAGGGATGGCGTCCTGAAAGCAGAATTTAGGGGGTGAGGATGCAGACTAAAGAACAGGACAGTAATCTCTGGATTGTGAGGATAGGAGTAGGAGGTTAGTCCAAATGAATGTATGGCTGGAGAGGCAGTGCTTTAGATTTCTGGGACATTGGGATGCTTTTGGGAATAGTGGGACCAGTACAAGGTGGAACCAGAATGGGACGAGTATCTTTGCTGCTAGTACTGTTGGAGAGAGGATTTAAATTATTCAAAAGTGAGGAGTCTGATGAACAAAGGGCAGATGTGTTACAAGATTAAAACATGAGGGTTTCATGTCATTGTGTCACTGAGACATGGTGCGGATTTGCAGCTCAATATTCAGGAGACAGGGTTTTTAGGAGAGACAGGGAAGGAGGTAAAAGAGGTGTCACTGTACTGGTTAAGGAATCAATTTCAGCAGGAAGGAGGGTAACACCTTCAAAACTTCCTGAAATGAAGCCATTTGGGGTGAAATAAAAGCCAATGGGCAGCAATCAGATTGCTGTGAGTGCTCTGTACACTCCCTAACAGTCTGAGAGAAATATTCCAGCAGGTATGGAGGCAAATTTCAGAGAAGTAATAGAGTAGTACTGGGCATTTCAACTTTTTAAAGATTCATTTACAGGATGAGGGCCTCACTGGCCAGGCAGCATTTATTGCCCATCCCTAATTACCCAGTGGGCAGTTAATAGCCAACCACATTGCTGTGAGTCACATGTAGGCCAGACCAGGTAAGGATGGCAGTTTCCTTCCCTAAAGGACATTAATGAACCAGATGGGTTTTTCCCGACAACAACAACAGACTCACGGTCATCATTAGACTCTTAATTCCACAAATTTATTGAGTTCAAATTCTACCATTTGCTATGGCAGGATTTGAACCTGGGCCCAAGATCATTAACTGGGTCCCTGGGTTAACAAAATAAAAACTGAAATAACTGCGGATGCTGTAAATCAGAAACAAAAACACAAGTTGCTGGAAAAGTTCAGCAGGTCTGGCAGCATCTGTGAAGGAGAAAACAGAGTTAATGTTTCAGGTCCGATTCTTCACCAGAACTCTGTTCTGAGGAAGGGTCTCTGGATCCGTAACGTTAACTCTGATCTTTTCTTCACAGATGCTGCCAGACCTGCTGA
>NW_025969119.1:12245-15582 GCF_021869965.1 Rhincodon typus
GAAATGTTAACTCTGATCTTTTCTTCACAGATGCTGCCAGACCTGCTGAGCTTTTCCAGCAATTTCTGTTTCTGTCTTTGGATTAACAGTCCAGCAATAATACCACGAGGCCATCGCCTCCACTTCCCCAGCATTACTGGGGCAGTCATAGGTGAAGGGTTTAGAGGGAGCAGAATTCTTAAAATGTATCTCAGACAGCCAGTACGTTGAAGGCCCTACAAGAGAGGGGATGGCCCTGGATTTAACGCTATACAATTCTAACAGGCCTGGACAGGGTAGATGCAGGGAGGATACTCTTGAGGGTGGGTGTGTCCAGAACCAGGGGTCACAGTATGAGGAACACAGAACATAGAACAGTACAGCACAGCACAGTACAGGCCCTTTGGCCCACGATGTTGTGCCAACCTATTATCCTACTAAGATCAAACTATCCTGCATACCCTACATTTTACTATCCTCCATGTGTCTATCCAAGAGTCGCTTAAAAGTCTCTAAAGTATCTGACTCCACTACCACTGCTGGCAGCGCATTCCACATGCCCACCACTCTCTGTGTGAAGAACCTACCTCTGACATCTCCCCTATACCTTCCTCCAATCACCTTAAAATTATGCTCCCTCGTAATAGTCATTTCCGCCCTGGAAAAAATTCTCTGGCTATCCACTCTATGTATGTCTCCCATCATCTTGTACACCTCTATGAAGTCACCTCTCACCCTTCTTCGCTCCAATGAGAAAAGCCCTAGCTCCCTCAACCTTTCCTCATAAGACCTGCCCTCCAGTCCAGGCAGCATCCTGGTAAATCTCCTCTGCACCCTCTCTAAAGCTTCCACATCTTTCCTCTAATGAGGTGACCAGAACTGAATACAATATTCCAAGTGTGGTCTAACCAGAGTTTTATAGAACTGCAGCATAACCTCACAGCTCTTAAGCTCAATTCCCCTGCCAATGAAAGCCAACACACCATACGCCTTCTTTACAACCCTATCAGCTTGGGTGGCAACTTTGAGGGATATATGGACGTGGACCCCAAGATCCCTCTGTTCCTCCACACTGCCGAGAATCCTGCCATTAACCCTGTATTCTGCATTCAAATTCGACCTTCCAAAACAAATCACTTAACACTTTTCTGGGTTGAATTCCATCTGCCATTTCTTTGCCCAGCTCTGCATCCTGTCAATGTCCCATTGCAACCTACAACAGCCCTCCACACTATCCACAACTCCACCAACCTTCGTGTCATCGGCAAACTTACTCACCCACCCTTCCAATTCCTTATCCAAGTCATTTATAAAGATCACAAAGAGCAGACGTCCCAGAACAGATCCCTGCGGAACACCACTGGTCACCGAGCTCCAGGCTGAATACTTTCCATCTACTACCACCCTCTGTCTTCTATTGGACAGCCAGTTTTGTATCCAGACAGGCAAATTTCCCTGAATCCCATGCCTCCTTACTTTCTGAATGAGCCTACCATGGGGAACCTTATCAAATACCTTGTTAAAATCCAAATACACCATGTCTACTGCTCTGCCTTCATCAATGTGTTTTGTCACATCGTCAAAGAATTCAATAAGGCTTATGAGGCATGACCTGCCCCTCACAAAGCCATGCTGACTGTTTCTAATCAAACTGTTTTTTTTTCAAATAATCATAAATAGTATCTCTCAGAATCCTCTCCAATAATTTGCCTACCACAGAAATAAGACTGATCGGTCTGTAATTCCCAGGATTATCCCTATTCCCTTGTTTGAACAAGGGGATGACATTTGCCACCTTCCAATCTTCTGGTACTACTCCAGTGGACAGTGAGGACGCAGAGATCATTGCCAAAGGGGCAGCAATCTCTTCCCTCGCTTCCAGTAGGAACCTTGGGTATATCCCGTCTGGCCCAGGGGACTTATCTATCCTCATGTTTTTCAAAATTTCTAGCACATCCTCCTTCCTAACATCAACCTGTTCGAGCATATCAGCCTGTTTCATGCTTTCCTCACAAACATCAAGGTCCCTCTCACTGGTGAATACTGAAGGAAAGTATTCATTAAGGACCTCCCCTCTCTCCTCTGACTCCCGCACACAATTTCCCTCCACTATCCCTGATTGGCCCTACCCTCACTCTGGCCATCCTCTTGTCCCTCACATAAGTATAGAACACCTTGGGGTTTTCCTTGATCCTTCCCACAAAGGTTTTCTCATATCCCCTTCTAGCTCTCCTAAGCCCATTCATGAGTTCCTTCCTGGCTGCCTTGTAGACCTCTAGAGCCCTGTCTGATCCTCGCTTCCTCAACCTTAAGTAAACTTCCTTCTTCCTCTTGACTAGGTGTTCAACATGTCTTGTCATCCAAGGTTCCTTCACCTTACCATCCTTTCCTTGCCTCAGTGGGACAAACCTATCCAGTACCTGTAGCAACTGCTCCCTAAACAACCTCCACATTTCTGTCGTGCATTTCCCGGAGAACATCTGTTCCCAGTTTATGCTTCACAGTTTCTGTCCAATAGCATTCAGGGTAGACGATTTAGGTCGGAGATGATGAGACATTTCTTCAACCAAAGAGTGGTGAGCCTGTGGAATTCATTACCACAGGAAGTAGTTGATGCCAAAACATTGAATGTATTCAAGAGGCGACTAGATATAGCACTTGGGGAGAATGGGATCAAAGGTTATGGGGAGAAAGCAGGATTAGGATATTGAGTTGGATGATCAGCCATGATCGTGATGAATGGCGGAGCAGGCTTGAAGGGCCGAATGGCCTCCTCCTGCTCCTATCTTCCATGTTAACCTGCTTTCTGTGACTAGGTTCCCAAAGGTCAGATTTCCTGACGATGTTGAAGTGTGATTGGAATGTACTGAACGGACATGATGATGTCCAGCTACAGTATTCAGTCAATCAGGAGGCTGAGAGTCACCGTTACCTGGGCCCCAGAGCTGTTCACACTGTAACTGGTGAGAGTGACACATTCCGGTGTAGCAGTATCCACGGTTACCATCACAGTCTGAACCATCCAGATGGTAAACATTCGAGGGGCAGTAGGGAGAGGCACCCGTGCAGTATTCCGGGAGGTCACATGTGCCAGCAGCATCTCGGCAGATAGTCCCAGCCGACTGGAACTGTGGATCAGAGAAACACATACACAGACCGTCAGAGAACACAGCGATACCGGCACAGAAACACACACAGACCATCAGAGAACACAGCGACACAGAAACACACACACAGACCGTCAGAGAACACAGCGACACAGAAACACACACACAGACCGTCAGAGAACACAGCGATACCGGCACAGAAATACACACACAGACCGTCAGAGAACACAGCGACACCGGCACAGAAACAC
>NW_025969119.1:15592-17180 GCF_021869965.1 Rhincodon typus
ACCGTCAGAGAACACAGCGACACCGGCACAGAAACACACACACAGACCGTCAGAGAACACAGCGACACAGAAACACACACACAGACCGTCAGAGAACACAGCGACACCGGCACAGACCGTCAGAGAACACAGCGACACAGAAACACACACACAGACCGTCAGAGAACACAGCGATACCAGCACAGAAACACACACACAGACCGTCAGAGAACACAGCGATACCGGCACAGAAACACACAGACTTCAGTCAGACTGTCAGAGAACACAGCGATACCAAACCGCACCTTCTCAATTAACCCCTGCCCTCTGAGTCACTCACCATCCTGACTTGGAAATATATCGCCGTTCCTTCACTGTCAATGGGTCAAAATTCTGGAATTCCCTCCCTAAGGAAGTTGTGGGTCAACCCACAGCAGGAGGACTGCAGCGATTCAAGAAGGCAGCTCACCCCCACCTTCTCAAGGGGCAATTAGGGACAGGCAATAAATGCTGACCCTGCCAGTGATGGCCATGTTTGATAAGAGAATGAACATAGGGTGCCCCCTGCAGTTGGTGCTGAAGATGATGATTTACGTACCTGACAGGTTTTGCAGCAGACTCCATGGGCACACTGTGCTCCAAGCTTCAGTGTGCAGTTATTGGCATTACAGCATGGGTTCACACACTCCTGTAAAACATTCGTTCACACACATTACTGTGTAGAGCTCCGACACACAGTCACTCAACCCAAAACACTAACTCCACAGATGCTACCAGGCTGGCTGCGTTTAGATCATAGAATCATAGAATCTCTACAGTGTGGAAACAGGCCCTTCGGCCCGACAAATCCACACCGACCCTCAAAGCATCCCACCCAGACCCATCCCTCTATAGCACACATCCCTGAACACTACGGGCAATTTAGCATGACCAATCCACCTAACCTGCACATCTTTGGACTGTGGGGGGAAACCCATACAGACACAGGGAGAATGTGCAAACTCCACACAGACAGTCGCCCGAGGGTGGAATTTTTTCTCCAGCAATTTCTGATTTTGTTGCTGTCTATAAAGGCTATGTCTGTTTTTCTGTTTTTTTGATTGTGGAGCAAAAATCCAAGGATTGGTGAAAGATGACTGCAGGGTTTTTTTAACCTAAACCACACATTTCAAAAAAGGCCTTTCACCCCATTGAGTCTTTCCTGCCAAAAGTACATGACTATCTCCACCAGTCCCACTTTCCTGAACAAGACCCATGGCTTGGAATATTACTTAAAGGTTTTGAGGTTCCCCACCTCAACTACCCTCCCAGGCAGTACATTCCAGATTCCCACCACCCTCTGGGTGAGAAAACCTTTTCCCTCAATCCCCGCTAAACCTCCTGCCTTTCCCTTTAAAATTACATCCCCCTTGTTCTTGATCCTTCAACTAAGGGGAACAGCTGCTTTCTATCCACCCTGTCCATGCCCCTCAATCTTGTACACCTCTATCAGGTCTCTCCCCTCAACCTTCCCTGCTCCAAAGAAAACAGCCCGAGCTTATCCAGTCTCTCTTTATCGCTGGAATGCTCCATCCCAGGCAACATCCTGGTGAATCTCCTCTGCACCCTC